>NC_056735.1:1050846842-1050926842 GCF_019279795.1 Protopterus annectens
ACGTGGATGAATATGTGCCCGAAACCCGGTAAGCGGACGCAAGCACCGCGCTCCACAGCTCAAACAGGAAGGTTAGGGGAAGAAAATAAGGAAATGCCGCAGTAGGGTAATTGGAGTACAACTGAGCAATTAACACCTATCAACTCACAGTGGGCAATTGACGGTGGCTAACAAGTCTGCTAGCAGCAACCTGCAGAACAGGATAGGGGAGGTGTCGGATTGCAAAGAAAAGAGAACCGTCACCGCAGAGCAAAGCAAACCTGCAGTAGATCGGCCATAGAACACATTTTGCAAGATAAGCCAGGTTTTGGAAAGTACAAAAGAAAGCAGGCTGCTGGATGCATGCCAGAAAATGGGAGGGGAAACATTAAGAAATGTTAAGGGAAGGGCAAGAGGTAATCCACGGCAGCTAAATGTAATTCAACACCAAAGGCACCACAATAGCAGTACCTGTGGTAAAACACATAAGATACCCTGCAGCTCTGATTGTACATACACACCCTATGACATCATCAGTGTTCAAAGCACAATAGTATAAAGTGTGAAGGCACCTCACACACACCTGTGTATTCCCAAACACTGCACCATCGGTGTAAACAGATGGGGAACTTTTACAATGTACATGTTGGGAGCTGCCATAGCTGTGATTCATCACCATGTGTTGGAGACTGAAGGTGTTGTGGAGGATGATGCTGACAACCACCGCAGGCCCCAGAGGAGGAGAAGAGTGTTCAGACCAAGGGTAACCTACCAGGGGCTACATGATCTGGAGATAGTAGAGCATTACAGGGTGGACAGGGACATCTTACAGCAAATAGTTGAGCTGTGCCACGCCTGAGATCCAGAAACAACAGAGGGGAACCCATCCCAGTGGACACGAAGGTATGTGTAAGCTTGAGAATACTAGCCACAGGTACCTTTCAAAGGCCAACTGGAGATATAATGGGGATCTCACAGGGATCAGCATCCAGGGTACTCCACCAGTTCCTGGATGCCATGTTACCACATGCCAATGAGCATATATACTTCCCCCAAACTCAAGAGGAGTTGGCCAGCAATATGCGTCTCTTCCACCATGTGGCACACTACCCAGAGGTACTGGGTGCGATAGACTGCACGTACATACATATCATGTCACCACCCAATGAGCATGGTAGACGCTACATAAACTGCAAGGGATACCACTCCATCAACTGCCAGGTCATGTGCAATGCCCAGGGCATTATCATGGATGTGTGTGCTGGCAGCCCTGGAAGCTACCATGACTCCCACATCTGGCATGCCTCACAGCTGTATCAGGTATTTGTCAGAGGGGACATCCCATATGGCCACCTTGTGGGGGATGCTGGCTATGCACTGGAGCTGTGGATGATGACTCCCATCAGAAATGCACACACACCCATGCAAGAATGCCATAATGAGGCACACACACAAACCAGAATCATCATAGAGCGTGTGTTTGGGATGCTGAAATCATGGTTCCGTTGCTTGGACATATCTGGTGGAGCCTTGCAGTACTCTCCAGGCATGTGTGCCCACATCTTCATAGTATGTGCCATGCTACATAATATGATCCTGCGGAAACAGCTGCAGCAGGGACATAATGGTGAAGGCCCTCACAGCCCACTGCAATTGCCAAGGCCATCACAGGCACAGAGGGATTCAGACCACGAACACCCTGTGCCAGCCCCAGTAGGCAGATGGAGGCGTGCCCAATATGCCCACACCTTGGCAAAGAGGGAACGTATAGCACATACACTGACAGTGTAGGCCCCTATGGACTGACACACTTCTCCACCTGCACACACAGTAAACTGGATGGCACACACACACGACCACCTGTAAATTGTAATGTATAGGTGGCCTACTGTGTGAATCCTACATAGGCAGCCCTCAACCATTGCACACACAACAGCTATTGGAACAAGGAAAGTCAACACCTGAACAGTACACGAACCTAACAGCATATGTTGATACTGTATGTATAGGTTCCTAGGTACATCGGTAGGTACATGCCCGATTGTCAGAGGCCATTCATCAGCCGAGGCAAACAGTGTCTGCTGTCGCCACCACATTGATTAACCAACTGTCCCTCAGTGGAGCAGAGCCAATTGCGGGATCCATGTGTGTAACCACTGTTCCCCACACACTCTGCATGGATTCCCTGGTGTGTTAATGAGGGGCTCCATATAATGTAATCAGGGATGTAGTGCCAAAGCATGGGGAGTACCCATGACAGGTATCTGTCACCCCAGCATGCTCCACTTATGGTTGTGTGAAGGTGTAGCACATTATAGTGTGTGGCTCACTGTGACATAGATTCCCAATGCTGGAGCACATCCATTAAACATCACTTGGACATACCATTAATAGGTCTCATCCATATGTAAACTAACTGAGTTACACATTTGATTGCAGTATGGAGTAACAGCCATAGTACAGTCCACATACAAAACACCATAACATGTGTACAAATCCCAGATGCCCAAGTGGTAAAGGCACTGACTGTCGTGCATGTTCCCGGTTCCACGTCCTGCAAGGGCCGTTACGTAATCCCGAAGGCATGAATAATGGATGTTGGATGCAGGTCATCAGAGCAGGTTTAGCACATGTTAGCGGGTTTATGCATTGGCAAGTGCTGGTAAGTGTCATTTAAACATGACTATACGGATATGCGCGAAACAGGGCTAAGCTTTGCTGAATATCGCACAGATCACGGTCAACGATGTCCAGAACAGGTGAAACTAGCATTATTCACCCCTGTACTAATAGTGCCTGCTCTGAAAGGTAAAACGACCACTGCCAGGAGTAGAACATGCAACCATGTACACAATCACCTACCACTAAGCTACCCGAGATGTACCAACGGCAGGTGTGTATTGTGACAGGTTAAAACACAAATGTGCGGAGTTCAGGAAACAGTATACACCACCATGTACACAACGAAAGGTGTGTTCACTCTCCCTCTCACTCTCTCTCTCTCTATATATATATATATATATATATATATATATATATATATATATATAATAGAGATAGAAAGGGTGATAGAGAGATATATGTCGATATATACGGATTCACCTATATCTGCAAATATATAGATAGGTTAACGACATGTACACAACCATGGAGGTACAAATAAATAGGATACTGCCAACTACCGAATGTTTTACATACCGACACGTGTAATCACGAGGCTTAAAGACCGAAAGACCACAGTACCGGAACACTAGAACCGTGAGTAATATTATCACGATGTTAAGGGACATTTAGTTATCGCTGCTGGTGCTGCGGTCCAGGTAGGTACTGTGTTCAAGTGTGTTTGTGATTGCTGTAGTCTGTGTAAGTGTGTGTTGAGGGTGCCATGTGCATTTCCCTGGGACTGTAATGTGTGTGTGTGTTTGCATCGTGTGTCTGTTAGTGCTAACTCAGAGGTAGATCATTACGGTAGGTGTGGTCATAGCTGGCCTTAGGCATACGGTTACCACCTGTCCCACTTTGAGAGGGACAGTCCCTCCTTGGGCAGTTGTGTCCTGACAACAAATATTAAAAAGGGCAAATGTCCGAGATTGTAGGACATAATTATGTCCCATATATTATGTAATAGTTGCATTAAATAGTTATTCCTGTATCTAAAATACGTAAATGTTACAAGAAACATGATAAGTAGCTAAAGTGCTACAAGAATAAGGATGTATTTAGGATAAAAGTACGTTCTATCCTGTGTACTGACCATGGGTATGTGTCGGCCTCTAAACACCGATGTGTGTCCTGCAAATGTCCCACTATGGCCATTTGAAAAGGTGGCAACCCAAGCCAAAGAGGTTCAGTCACCAACACAACTGCAATGAGTGCAAATATCTGTGACAGAAATACACGAGACAGCTTTCATGTAGTAACATTCCCTTACATATCGATGTATTTCCAGAGGGATTGAAGTATCAACCTCACCTGCATGCTATATAGGAACCAATTAACAATGGCTCAATGAATAAGCCTGCAACAACCATAGTTTTAGTCTACTAAATGATAGGTCTTCAATTAGGGAAGGAGCCCACACACACATATGGAATATGTATAAATGCAGTCCCCACAAACCTGTATATGCTATGTACACCCACCTACATCTCCCCCACACCCAAAACAATTGCAATACAGACTGTAATAACATCACAAACATCCACTCACTCAATGACATCTGCAGAAGCGTTAACATACCTTGTGAGAGACACACTTGTAATGGCGCCATGTGAAATCATAGCTGTTGTATAATGGAACAGACGGCGATGTTACAGGTTTTGTTTGCAATAGTCCCGTATCAGACGGTTGAGATGACAGGTACACTCACATGTAGAACCACATACTCTAGCCATCACACACAATCCATGGGGGACATGAATTCAAAATATCCGTGTCTCTCCAAATAGCAGTTGCAATTCCTCACAACAAAACACATACAGGCCGTCTCCCTCCAAGGTAGGGCAAAAGGCCAACACCCAAGTGGAGTATTCAATTATACCCCACTGTTGCCACGTAATTGGTGAATGGAGTAGCTGCACAGCTGATGTGCATGTAATAATTTACTCAGGAACACCAATTGGTGGCAGGATACCACATGTTACAGGTATCTACGTATAAAAGGATGGCTTGCCATACATTCAAACTGTATGCTCATACCATAGAACCGTTTAAACAGGAAAGGTGTAAGACAGATATCTATGAAGACTCGGAACGCTAACAAGGTATGTAGAACACTCAGTATGTTAGTGTATGTAGTGCCTGTTCTGTATTAATTAAAGTGTACGCAATGCATAAAGTGGGAAAAGGTATTATGTAGTGATGTCTTGTTGAGCATAGTAACGCTTGTAGAAATTGTGTGTCCTGCTGTGGGCCACAAGGTAAACATCTCATACACCACAAGGGATGCTACATAAGGGCTTTAAACACAACAATTCCACACCAGCCGCCGTCAGTGGTAGGGTTTGTCCAACAAGTACGTGCCATAACAGGGGATAGTATATGTTGATATACTGTCACAGTAGGCATGTGTATGGGCATATAACGAGAATAACATGCCTAAGGTGGTCCTGCTGTGCAATTATGCTTTGCATTATGGGATAATGTTTAAAATATGTGTAATGTACAGTATTGTAGGTAGATATGTCAGATATTTTACATAGCATTACTGTTATATCATGCAAACAAAAGGTATGTCTATTGGCATGTACAATACACAATAACAGGATACATATGGCTTGTAGTCACGGGACAGTGTAACAGCATGATAGCTAATTGAAATGGAAGAGCTACTCAATTATCCATGCACAAAGGACATGTAATAGCTTCACAGGTTCATAGTTAGGTACTATGCTGTCTGGCCAAGTCCATTTGTAAGCCCAACTACAGTGTTTTCACTGGCGGCACCTCCCTAGGGTAGTGTCCTGTGCCTGTGAACAGCAGAGCCATTTGTTACCTGCACCTGTGTACAGTACAGCCACTGCAGTGATCCCTGGCATACATGTCTGTCTCCCATCCACCCATCGAGGTATCTCATGAAGAGTGCTAGTGAGGGTCCCTGCTTGATGTACATAGGAATCATGTTCCAAAGCATGGTGAGTGTCCGGTTCAGGAATGTATCCCTCAAGCACGTCCCACTCATCGTTGCATTTGGGTACATATCCCTGAGCATGTTGCTCTCAGTGGCTTTTGCTTATGTTGCTTATGTGGAGTATATCCATCAATATTGTTGTGGACATGGGCCTTGTATGTTCAGCAGAGGTCACCTCTGAGTATGCAGTATGCAAATGTGTACAGTTGTGGTTTCTGTAGTTGTGCTGCATACATCATCCTTCGGAGGTCAATAATCCTCTTGGTGTGTTAATGTTGTGGTATTTAAAGCTGTTGCTGTTCCGTAAGGTACACCCCAAAAGGGGTGTTGTACCCTTGAACGTGTTTCATACGTCAGGAGTATAGAGGTACAATGGGTGCCTTTGTTCCAGCTACAAACCCATTACAGATTAGGGTGGCCACGTAGAAGGATATCCACGCCACATTGGCAATATGGTTATCAAAGGAGTGGGTGCTATATACGTGTGTACTAAGATCCTGTATAATGTCTCATGTATGTAGGGGACTACCACCTATGTGATAGTCAGTGGGTGATTGGTGTAATCCAAAGGGGATGTCTATGCACCTTGTGTCATGCAGCTTGAGGCCATGTTATCGACACCAGGTATCCATCACAGTGACACCCTTATGGAGGGTGTCTGTATCAGCTGGTGAATCAATCATGGCTCCTTGTTTGCAGTCATCTGGAAACCTATTCAGGGAAAGTCCCTCTGTGCTAGCCTGTACCTCAGGGAAGCATATACCGAACATGAGGGGCCCTATGACCGAGGACTGGGGTACGCCAAGTGTAACTGAATTACAGTAGGTACTACGGTATGCTACCCTCACTGTGTGGGTCCTGTCCGTGAGCCACTTTGCATAACATCTCGAGACGTAGGGGTTGATGTGCAGGTGGATGTGTATGTTGTCAATACCAGAATGGAGAATGGTGCTGAAAGCCAATGAGAGGACAAGGTAGGCTGTGTGGACCTCCTTACCATCATCTACTACCTTGGTAACTGTATCAAAGGAGTCCACCAGGTGTAGGAGCCATGGTCTGGCCCTAACAAATCCAACCTGGGTGGTATCAAAGGTTTGGAGCCCACCAATGTCTCTGTGAATGACTTCCATGATGATGTGCCCCATAGCCTTGCAGAACAGTCCAGTCAGGCATATAGGGCAATAGTCCCTCTGGTCCATTGTGGCGCCACCTGTGTGGAGTGTGATAACTGTTGCTGTGCACCATTCAGGGGCCACAATGCCTGATACAAGGCTATTAGTGAATTTGGTGGCCAAGTGGGGAGCCATGTCATTCTGAGGTTTGTGTAAATCGCAGCCTGGGATGTTGGACGGTCACATGGAGTCTGTGTTCCAGGCCTTAGAGAGTGCAGGTTGGAACTGCGTAGTTGTGACTGCAGGGACTCTGCATTGTTCCTGTATAGATTTGGGCCCTGTAGGGTGTGAGAGGGGTGTAAAGTTAGCATTGAACCTATCTGCCAGGATGTTGCCAATATCAGTCGGTTCTGTAATGTTCCTGCCTAACTGTTGTATGTCAGAGCAGATGTGGGTATTGCCATCGAGTACTGACATACCTCCATAACGCTTTGTGGTAGTCCTTGGAATGTGTCACAGTAATGTTTACGTAGCTAGCTTTGGAGGATGTGATAAGGGATCCCGGATTCCTACTGAGGCTGACCAGGGAGCTACCCCACCCATGGGATTGTACTCCACTTTGCAACAGCCTCCTCCTTTTGTTGTACATTATGTCCATGGAACTGGACCCCCAGAGTGGCATCCGTTATCTGGTGGGTACCATCATGGCTCTGTTTGGGATAGCATGATCCATGCAGTCGTGTAAGTGCTAATGAAGTGCAGTTGTGTATGTTTCAGCATTTGTAACTATATTGTCCATCTGCACGGGTGTCATGACGTTTACTACCACTGTCATAAGAAGTCTGAAGTTGGCCTTGTAGAAATATTGTACTGTGTATTCCGTGAAGGGTGTGGTGCCGGGATGTGGATAACAAGGGTGATTAGCATACGTTCGGAAATGACCAACGAGGGGATAACCCCAGGTGTGGAACACCAGTCACATGTTGGTAATGTCCATGTCTAGGATATTGTTGGCCTTGGTGGTGGTGTGTATAGGTTGATCCAGCAGATTGGAGGTTATGAATCCCAGAAAGCGTTGGCCTAATGTGTCGGTACATGAGTAGGTATCCCAGTTAAGTGTGGGGTAGTGTCAGTCTCACATCAGTAGTTCCTGTCTGAACCCTACTGTCCAGTACACCAAGAAATGAGGGCCATTAACCATGGGGTATGGTGTGGAATCCGTAGCAAGTTACAATGTGTATAGCAGTTCTGGCCACAGTTAGTTGCACTTGGATTACCTCTGATGCATTGTGCTAAGTAACCAGCCTGGAGGTGTGTACATCCTTGTGAAATATGGACACACCTCCGCCGTGGGTGTTCCAGTCCTGGTTACATGACTGAAAGGTGTGGTCTGCATATAACCTGTCAGTGCAGGGGTGCTCTCCGGAGCCTAGAAGCAGGTCCCAGTCACTGCAGAGATATCAAAGTGGTCCATTATAAGGAGTGCCTCGCCTGAGTGCGTTAGAGATGAAGATGTCAAGCATTGAGTAACATTACCCTCAGGTTTTGCTTGCCTGTTCCTGTTCTGGTGGTGAATATGTTATTGGAAACTGTCCAAGACAGGCAGTATAGGAGCAGCAAGAGCCTTAGATGTTATCCGTAATCCCAGGGCCGACAGGTGCAGGTCATCTGTGCCAAAGCATCGTGTTTTGTCGACCATGTCATTCAAAGCAGACAGATACTGGATGCCTGTGGAATGACAGCAGAAGCATAGGCAACTGTTGAAGTGAAACATTCAGTCATTGTACAGTGGTATCAGTCTGGATGAATGCAGAATGCTTCTCAGGGCTTGGGCGATACCTTCCTGGGCTACAAGATCGGAGAGCTATTGCATGTCCCTGTACATGTAGTCCAGGAAGTTACATCTCAGGGCATTCACACTAACATGGAGAATGACAGTCAAATTGTACCTGGTGAGGAGTGGCATGAGTGCATAGGTTATGTTGCGGATCCTGTTACCCGACAGCCAGATGAAAGCGACTATCGCCTTGTGTAGCCTGCTGAGTGGGACATCAGTGTGACCGCCTACAGAGTCACCTATGACTAGTGTGTTGGGTATGTTATAACACCCTATTGGCTGTAGTTGATGGGCACACATGAGTCTGTGGGCTATAAGTAATTGGTGTTGTGTTTGGTGATGGGGGCTGCCTCTGTTGCCTACACAGAGAGTATGGAGAGGTTCCGCAAATGTCGTAGTCATACTATGTGTGGCCTGTGGTGGTGGAGATCTAGTGAGACTATGTGATGAGTGGGGTGTGTTGCAAATGTTTAACATCCCCACATGAATGTCAGGTTCAGTCTGGGTTGGAGAGAGCATTACCCCCAGCATGGCTACATATGTGCATCTCCCACAGGCTGTAGTGTCATATGTTAGGAGGTGAGCATTGACTGTGTACATGAGACAATTGCTATATTGCCTCATGTTTGCCATATTCATCATATAGACAGGCAATAACACTGGTAATTGACACTTGGACATGCCTGTATATTCAACCATGTCTCACAAGATATGTGAGGTACGTGTGTACAACAGCTGTTGTACTGTAAGCAAGCTGGAAATGTAAGGACAAACAGTGTACTTGTAGGAAATGAGTTGGAATGGGTGCTATAGTAATTAGTAGCTCATGAAGTGCTTACATGTTCTGAACAAGTGCTGAGCATGAATATGCAATACAGATAGGGTGTTGGATAATATAAACCCACTGCCCCCCCAACAGGTACACAATCACATATTCATGAACACTACAGAAACCCTGTAACCATAATTATGATGGTACAAGGTGCACTCAGGCTGCATGTGACCTGTCCACATCCCTGGTCGTATCATACACATATGGCAAAACAGTTTGCTCTACACATACACTTCCATGTAAAACATAGGTTCATGTCAGTCTGTGAAAACACTGAATGGAGCACAGCAACAGTCATCACAACCCACAAAGTGGAGACGCCAGTCATAATGGGAGGCACTGCACTATTACCCTGCTGAGTATGGTCTGCAAGTCCATGAACCTT
Source organism: Protopterus annectens (assembly GCF_019279795.1). Lineage (NCBI taxonomy): Eukaryota > Metazoa > Chordata > Ceratodontiformes > Protopteridae > Protopterus > Protopterus annectens. Next base: position 1,050,856,617 of record NC_056735.1, read on the forward strand.
AATCAATGTAGATGTTAGCAGTACAGATGTAGATGACAGTACGGATGATTTCACACTGCATAGCATACCTGTGACAGGTCATAGGACATCATCACCCATACTGTGTTCCACCTACACTGAGTATACTAGATGTACCTTTGTATGTCACAGGAGTGTTCTACCAGTGGCCTGTTGACAGAAGCAACACTACAAAAGGTGTCTGAGTGACATGTGCATATCACACCAGTGGCAGCTACAGTAAAACAGGGTTAATGTTTTGTACTCCCCCTCATTGTAGCCCATACCACACAGACAAATGGGAGGCATCTGCATGTAAGGATGTGAATGGCCATGACCTAGGAGCAATAGCTGTCTCAGTGTTGTGGACAACATACAGAATGGGCTTTGTGGGTGAGGTGCGTGACATATGTGCACAATCTGACAGCTGCTTATTGCATTGTCACCGCTAGGTTAATAACCCTGTACCCATTAACTACCACCTAGGCAGCGGTCAACATTATGGACACTGTGTGTAAGGGATGGTGCTGTGCAGTTTACCTCCCTGAGCTGGTGACATCTCCAGGCCTATTAGGTAGTCATACGAGGCAACCCAAGTCATGACAGGGTGCCATCCATGAGCATGGAGATCATTGGACAGCCATACTCAGCACTCGGGTGACCAATATCGGATCACATATCACCTTTAAGGGGTATTGGCCATGCGTGGATGGGTGACACCAGCCTTCACAATCCTCACCTCCACTATGCAGCATGCTGGCTACCCTGCATAAAGACATGTGCAACACTGTGATGTTGGACATGCTACACGTACATATCCTGATCTGAAAGACATACGTCATGGACAGCCACCTTCCTACTACAAGGATCGCCACATGCTGGACAGATCCCTGTGCCATACATGTTACATACTCCTGCCATACCATGCAACCCTGTCCATCAAAGCTGCACATGTCATCTCTGTCATACATGGTGCGATGACCGCATGGTAGATGTATCATTAACTGTCTGGATCAGTAATGTGGCACTGATGCACCTGGCGGTGGCAACATGGCTGTCGGATACAGCTAGAAAACCTCACATCCTATGCCCATACATGGCCCAGGGCATACACACTACTGCATGACCTTGTCCGTACATGCTATAGTTGATAACCATCCCTGCGAATAACATCCGGCTAGCCATTGTCCCATGTGTATCACATGTGCAACACAGGCGATACGTGGCAGGATGTTGAACTGCTGTACAGTGCCGTGTAGATGTATATGGCAAAACACATGCATGTAAAGGTTTCCGTGCGCATGTCTGCATTGTCACTGCTCATGTCCGTTAAGGCAGTGTATGTGTTGATATGTGACATATACACAGCATCAAGGTCAACAGCATTACTGTGGACACATCCAGGCATGTGCTGATAGGTAAGAACACCAGTACAGGCAAACAGACATGCCCACATCAAGACAGCATTCACATGGAGTATGAGCAATGTAATGAGGTGACACACATATATGGTGATAATATCCAATGCACAACGGGTGTTACATGTGTGTGACACAAACATGTCAGTCATGTCAGTGTCATGACGATTTGCAAAGATAACTGTTCATATGTACTAGATTTAATACACATGTATGTGCAGCTGTATCTCTGTGCATCTCTGAGATACTGTGACCTGTCTCCATCATTATGTCTTCCAGATAATGCCTCGATCACGCCTGCCAGCATATAGCCGCTTGGAGGATGATGCCCTCATACCGTACCTCCATGATAACTATGAGGTATTGTTCAGCCATGTGCCACAGCATGCCCAGCAGCGTGACGACCTGTGGCAGGAACTTCGCAGGAGGGTTAATGATGTGGGTGGCCATAACCGCACCTACCAGCAGGTGCGCAGACACTGCACGGACCTGATCCGACATGCGAAACAGCGTGCCAATGCAATCACCAGGGAACAAGGTAGAACAGGTGGTGGGCCACCAACCCAGCCCCCACTCACACCTACCGAGGAGCTACTGGCCAGCCTGGGGACCCCCTCAGAACAGCATCCACAAACACTAGCTGCCATCGTGGAGGTGGGTGTCTCCCAACCACCGAGCCTGGAGTTGCCTGGTAAGTCACTACTGCACATATAACTATTATATCCCATTTAGTTGCATGTGTCACTGTACAATATGTAATGTAACATCATATGCAAGGTATGTTTACACACATGCCGCATACTATAGTATGCTACCCTGTGTATGCACACATGTGCATACTGCATACTATATGCTATTGTACAGGCGAACATGTTAACATGCACAGTGCACCCTGTAGCTGTCATACAGTCATGGATAATGATCAAACTGCTGTGTCACCCCTATACAGGTACCTCTGGCGTGCCGCACAGACAGCAGTCCATTGCAGGTGAGACAGTTATCAGTATCAGGCATGTTAATGCATAGATCTATTCGCCATGTGGCCAGTTAACACATGTACACATAATGTATGGTCCAGTCACGATATACAGGTCGCATCTGTCATCAATCACACTGGCTACCCATGTGCAATATATACAAACTAAATGAAACACCGACATGAAACCACAGTATCTGTCATTGCTAGATGTGTGGACAGCTGTGCATACAATGGTGGAGGTGTTGTTCAATGTAGGAATATGTACTATACATTGGAACAACACATGTGTGGTACACAAACAGTACCACACAGTGAGCTGGGATATGGGCAGCCCACAGGATTCACCATTGTGGAATATGCCCCTGCAATGGGTGCACACATTGTGATGTGCCATCTGACATGTCCCAGACATGTAGTGTTCCAGCTGCAACATTGTCTCACTATCCCATAAAACATACCCCACATACCAAACATACAACCCTTTGTCTGCATAACCCTGTGGACAGTGACGTATCTGACATCTATGGGTGTATGTCATATGGGACAACACAGACATGTGAGATAGATGGCCATCACAAACATTTGGCCAACACATGTTCACACATGGCCATGGAGGATGGCCAGAGACATGTAGCAACACACAGTAGATGTGATGTGTATACACCCTGTTGCACATTGTCCACACATGGTCCAACTATAGCCTTTGTTGAATGGTTATATAGTAGATGTGGAACACTGGACATCCTAAAAGCCTGTGCACAGCTTGTGGAGGTGTCACTTAATTTGACCACATAAGATGTGTTGAACATCATGACTGTGTCACAGCATGACAGTAGTCACCTGCACAGCTTCCACAGACATAGACACCACATCAGGCCACAGATACCATACATTTCCCTTGCTGCTGTTGGACATCACTGTCAGCCGTGCACCTCGTGTGTGTGGTACATAAATGTCATGTGGGACATGGTGTATTGACAAGTCTGCCATGTGTGGACATGGTTGCCAGGCAGCTAAGACATTTTAGCAGTTGTGCAGGGGTGTCATCCGTAAGTCTTCTGGTGACCTGTCACATGACACAGCATGGTTTAGTGTGTATACACCTCAGCGACGTGGGTCACAATCCACAGTATTTATGTAATGTGTATGCACGCAGTCATGGCTATGCACTGTGTGTGTATTCCACACTGTATAGCAATATAGACGCCTCATGATGCCATGCAATGGCACTGTGTCTGTACTTCACACTGTATAGCAATGTAGATGCCTCATACTACCCTTCAATGCTCATGCACATCTGCTAAAAGTGCATTCTATCTGTAGGGCATACAGACAACACTGCAATGTGATACCCATTACACCGCTGTACATGTGTCAGGACACCATTGTGTCAAACATGTATGCATGTCAATGCACACGTCAGCAGATTACATGTCATACTACATGTTAATGTCAAGGTCACATCAGCCATGTGTACTGTTAACCTGTGCTGGTCCACATGGTGTATCACAGGGATGCATGCTTACTACCATGATTGTGTGAAATGCATGGCTTCTGATATGACACCTGCTTGCTGTTGTGTGCAACCCAGGGATGTATGCTAACTACCACTATTAATGTCTGAGCTGCATGCCGTCTGCTGTATCACATGCATGCTGCATGCCTTCTGTCAAATCACATGCATGGTCTGTCTCTGTGTCTGTGTGTGTGTGTGTCTGTCTCTGTGTCTGTGTGTGTGTGTGTCTGTCTCTGTGTGTGTCTGTGTCTGTCTGTGTGTGTGTGTCTGTGTCTCTGTCTGTGTGTCTGTCTGTGTCTGTGTGTGTCTCTGTCTCTGTGTGTGTGTGTCTCTGTCTGTCTCTGTCTGTGTGTGTGTGTGTGTCTCTGTGTCTCTGTCTGTCTCTGTGTGTGTGTGTGTGTGTGTGTGTGTGTGTGTCTGTGTCTCTGTCTCTGTCTGTCTGTGTCTGTGTGTGTGTGTGTCTGTGTCTCTGTCTGTCTGTGTGTGTGTGTCTGTGTCTCTGTCTGTCTCTGTGTGTCTGTGTCTCTGTCTCTGTCCCTGTCTCTGTGTGTGTGTGTCCATGTCTCTGTCTCTGTGTGTGTGTGTCTGTGCCTCTGTCTGTGTGTGTGTGTCTCTATTGTAATGTAGAGTCTTTGTTTGCATTCACAGGTGATGTAGGTGCGTTACCCTCCTGCGGTCCATCTGATGTTAGTGTCCCCACAGACTCTAGCAGTGATGAACATATGCTTGAGGTACAGGCAGGGTTGTCAGGGGCTGAATCTGTGCCAATGGTTGCCATCCCAGCTATATCCCCATCTTCCCCACACACAGTTCTCATGCCAACACATACCCCATCACCAGTGGCCATAGAGGAAGGACAGTCAGTGTGTGTTAGCTTGGAACAGGAACTTGTGGTGGCTATAGAAGGTGTGTCTTCACACCATGGTGTCAGTGAAATGACTGCAGATGTGCCACACAGGCATGTGGCCAGTGCTGCTCATAGGAGGACCTCTGGCAGACATGCACCTGCAGGACAGAGCGCAGCAGCTGGTGTCACCAGACGCATGTTTCAGACTGTAATGGCAGCACAGGCACGTGCTGAATGGCAGAACAGAGAAGGGCAGAGGCTTCAGAGGGCTGCTATCCATTCTTTAAATGACAACATCCAGGCATTGGCAAATGCTCAACAGCAGATTGCTGATGTTTTGGACAGGCGATTGGGTGACATGGTTGGAATCCTTGACCGTGGCATGGCAATCCATGAGTGTGAGCTGTCTGTGCTGGAACATCTGGTAGGAGTGAGGCGTAGGCCACGTGGACGTAGGCCAGCTACACCACCTGGTGCAGGTCTACGTGAATGAGCTACCTCACATGCCCGCTCCCATAGTGCCGGTAGCAGTAGCAGTGCAGCTGGTGCTGCGCTGTCCACACCAGGACACAGCAGGCCACGTGGACGTGGCCCTGGATGTTCCCAGCGGGGACACGGTTCCAGTGGACATGTGTCATCAGACAGTAGCCAATCTGTACCTCTGCCTGGTAGTGCCTGTGCAACCCCTGGCAGGCACAGGTCACGTGGCCGTGGCCGGACACAGTGAGCTGTACATCCTGGTCTGTACAATCTGGAGCTGTCAATAATACCCCTGTGTAGGCCGGACACATGGCAGAACTGTGTGCACACATACACGCACACAGCAGAAACATCTGTAGGGCACCGCAACACCCACATGCATAACAACCACACATGTCCAATTAGATCACCGGCCCTAACCCACACACATGATGTCATCCACTGGTGCAGCCTATGCCCTGGCAAACATTATCACCCTGTGCATATGATGATGCCTGTGCCACATCCCTGTCATCCACACCATCGGTGCAGGGACATGCTCATATGGTCTGATGCACAGGGTGAACAGAATAGTGAGATAAGTGTATATTACATTTGTTGTGTACTGTTGACACGCAGCAGACATACCATGTAGTACAGGTTTAGAATGCATTGTTATATGTTCACAGTATGTGTCTTGGTAACAACAGTAACAGCATGTTGGTAATTATGCCCTGCTTCCCTCCTTAAGGTCTAATTGCATGTGCCATTACGTAACAGTGTTTGCAGTTAGAATGCATTGTTGTATGTTCACAGTATGTGTCTTGGTAACAACAGTAACAGCATGTTGGTAATGATGCCCTGCTTCCCTCCTTAAGGTCTAATTGCATGTGCCAATAAGTACCAGTGTTTGCAGTTTCCCATGTGTAAATGTGGAGTACTCACAGGCATGTATGGCAATACCAGCATGCTATACATAGCCTCAACCTCACTGTTAGAAAGGCTAACATTCCACAGATGTCCACACATCTACTGATCCAGAAGCATGTGAGCTGTGTACTAGGCTACAGTGGCTAGAGACGTGACATCCATACCGGGTCACATCACAGGTACAGTGACATGGTGCAGGGGGTTTACACAGCGGTCTGGCTGATGTCAAGGGTAGAGGCCAGTTGATAGCATGAGGCCTCACTGTGTAGCAGTAATACACTTTCACATTACAGGATGAGAACACGCACAGACATACACAGACACACACAGTAACACGCCCACACTCACGGGGTCAACAACACTATAACGCACACTTGATAGTGTTGAGGTGAGGACCCCTGCCTATGTGGTAATCACCTTCACAGTACTGTGCACCCACATGACGCGACACAGAGAATGAACATGTACAGGTAGGCAGTAATGCCTGAGACTGACGGCATCAACAGGGTAGTAGATTGCATCACCATGAGGGGTTAGGGATCCTATCTGTTCTGTATGGTAGCATACACCCTCACTCCATGCACCAGACAGCCATACATACATACACACACACACACACACACTGTGGAGTCCACAAATGTCATTCACATACAGATAGCTAACATGTGTGTGATACACACACCACCCCTGCCTATGTCTTGCTTTCTACACTGCAGTATGTACAGATCTCTACAACAGTGTACAGGGTGTGTAACAATTGGGATGTATTCCCCACCATACGTGGCATATATGGTCACACAAGCAAACACACATGGCAGTACTGTGAATCAAACACCTGCTATATGATGATACGTCTGACAGACATGCAGCAGTATTGCCCGCATTATGTGTACCGACGCTACCTTCGGCAATTGTGCTGCTATATGCACACGGGAGGACGTAAGTGTTACAGGTGTCAAGTGATTTACAGTCAGTGACACCCTGACCGCTGTGTAGGTTGTATGTCTTCACCTTCAAGTAACAGTAACATAGCGTACTGTTTGCACATGTTATGGTAGGACGGCTTGTGACACACCTGTGAGCTGTCTTCAGCAAACATCCATCTGCAAAGGTGGACCACCACTTTATGTACACACATCCATCCATACCTGATGTACATCCTACCGTACTGTCAGTATTTCACCATATACAGGTGTCAATGATGGGGCTGCATTGCAACTGCATGTTGTAGTTAGACACAGATGAACTGCATACATCAGCTACTGCACATGCATGGTAGCTGAATGCACACCACTACATGTACATGTGTGTTGGTCCTACATTCCTGTCATGTAGCCATGTTTGTATGCATTGCAATTGGTGGACATGTGTGATGACATACATGACACATGGACTGTTGTATGATATGATAGTTGTCATGGGTAACTAGTACAGAAGGAATGTTACCTCAGTCAACATTGCTAGCTTATGTACTGTTAGCATTCAACAGCTATGGACCTACCTTCCATGTGCATGCATGTGATTGCTGTAGCCACTTGTCTGCATGGAGGACAGCAAAAGCTATGCTATGTACATATGTGTTGTGTGTGTGTGTGGGCCATGTACATATCCACGGCAATTACATGTATGTCATATCCAAACATGAGTGTGTTTTTGGTGTACAGCAACAGTTATCTGTTACAGCTGTATAAGACCCAGGGCCCCTGTTATGTGTAGAGCCGACCTGGTTATGAACAGTGGTATCATTGCATTGCATAACACATGATGGAACCCTGTCAGTACATGTGTAGTCTGCACAGTTGCTGTAGAGCTATGTACAGTCCACTGGTCATGAGTAACATGGTGTTGTACTAATGTATGGATGTGTGTTGCTGGTCCAAGGACATGGTGATGTCTGAGGGCTACATAGTAGAATGCGGCATTTACCACTGTGATCTGCACCTGACACATCTGTGATGGCTCTTGAGTGTGTACTGGTCAGTACATGTGAGTGGCCTTCATGTACGTGGGGACACTAACACCTGGAGCAGTCCGTAACTGTCTTATGGCCCACATGTCTGTATCTGAGGTATATGGTGGTAGTGCTATTGTGCACAACTATACCATATGCCAGGTGTTCCTCACTGCAGAGATGTCCATATTCCCCATTGTTGGATCTGGATTGTCAGCTGTGATTATGAATGCTACACATCTAGCACTGAAGATCGGTGTCAGATATATGTAGTGCAGCGTTCATGCTAACAATGTTAACTATTGACACACTGTGCCCTTCCGTGTTTAGAATCTGTGTGCATACAAGACAGCCCTTCGCTACTACTAAGTGTGTGAGCATGCCCAGTACGCCGTTGTGTAGATGGACACATAGTAGGACACATAGTACATTCCAAACGGATGTGTGCTACTAAGTGTGTGAGCATGCCCAGTGACACCTCGTGTTGGTTATTTGCCTCTGTGTATGGGCATGACCATTGTAATCCTGTATAGCGATAGTGGTCATCCAGGCAACAGATGTCCATACCCCACATCAGGATGGATTCCTACATTGAACACACTGGTTGACTGTCTTGAAAGGTGTACTGTCTGTGGTGCATCTCGTATCTATGTAGTGTTGTAATAGTGCTCTGTAGATAGGCAGTTGTCCTGCTCACACCACTGCTGTGTGTTTGTCTCCATCTGCCTTGGGACAGTAATATGCTTTTAGACTGCTCACACTCCATACAATCCCTATCGGCATTTGTTCCATTCTTGATGATGTCATCCACCTAGATGTATGCCTGTGGGAGTGCTGTGTTCCAGTAATCTTGGTAGCGCATTCTGTAACTGTGTAATGCTGTAGTGTGATAAGGTAGTTAGGTGTATGTTCTAATCCCAGCCCTGCCAAGTGTGTGTGTGTGTGTTTCCAGCTGCCTGGGGACAGAGTAATGCTTTTAGACTGCTCACTCTCCATACATTCCCTATCGGCGTCTTTGCCTTTGCTGATGATGTCACCCACCTAGAAGTATGCCTCTGGGAGTGCTGTATTCCAGTAATCTTGGTAGCGCATTCTGTAACTGCGTAATGCTGTAGTGTGATAAGGTAGTTAGGTGTATGTTCTAATCCCAGCCCTGCCAAGTGTGTGTTTCCAGCTGCCTAGGGACAGGGTAATGCTTTTAGACTGCTCACTCTCCATACATTCCCTGTCAGTGTCTTTGCCTTTGCTGATGATGTCACCCACCTAGAAGTATGCCTCTGAGAGTGCTGCATTCCAGTAATCTCGATAACACGTTCTGTAACTGCATAATGCTGTAGTGTGATAAAGTAGTTAGGTCTATGTTCAAATCCCAGCCCTGCCAAGTGTGTGTATGTGTGTTACCAGCTGCCTTGGACAGAGTAATGCTTTTAGACTGCTCACTCTCCATACATTCCCTAGCGGCATCTTTGCCTTTGCTGATGATGTCACCCACCTAGAAGTATGCCTCTGGGAGTGCTGTGTTCCAGTAATCTCGGTAGCGTGTTCTGTAACTGCGTAATGCTGTACTGTGATAAGATAGTTAGGTCTAAGTTCAAATCCCAGCCCTGCCAAGTGTGTGTGTGTGTGTGTGTGTTTCCAGCTGCCTGGGGACAGAGTAATGCTTTTAGACTGCTCACTCTCCATACATTCCCTATCGGCGTTTTTGCCTTTGCTGATGATGTCACCCACCTAGAAGTATGCCTCTGGGAGTGCTGCATTCCAGTAATCTTGGTAGTGCATTCTGTAACTGCGTAATGTTGTAGTGTAATAAGGTAATTAGGTCTATGTTCAAATCCCAGCCCTGCCAAGTGTGTGTATGTGTGTGTTTCCAGCTGCCTGGGGACAGAATAATGCTTTTAGACTGCTCACTCTCCATACATTCCCTATCGGCGTCTTTGCCTTTGCTGATGATGTCACCCACCTAGAAGTATGCCTCTGGGAGTGCTGTGTTCCAGTAATCTTGGTAGCGCGTTCTGTAACTGCGTAATACTGTAGTGTGATAGAATAAACAAGTAGGTGTTCGATTCCAAGTCATAACAGGTGTGTGTGTTTGGCAGATGTATCCTATGTGTTGGTATCTGTGAGTGGCTAGCTCCAGGATGTGTTGAGTGTGTTTTGTTGCATTCCTATATAGTGTCCACAAATGTCATAATCGGCTAAGAGACTGGGCTGTCAACACATACACATACATTCGCCAATAGGTCTGATGGGTAAATGCCAGCAGCTCTTCTCTTACCCTTACTACAATCTGACCCGTGTGATACAACGTAACACACTTGCCTTGATAGTAACACCACTACATAATGCAGGTGGCACATGTGGTTTCCCTTTCATTCTTGTCTAATGCTTTGGTGTCATGTGGTCCACTGTTGTGATATAAATTCAATATCTACGTCTGTGTTTGTGTATATGTATATGTGTGTGTGTGTGTGTGTGTGTATATGTATATATATATATATATATATATATATATATATATATAGATATAAATATATATATATATATATATATATATATACATATAGATAGATATATAGATCGATAGTTTATATATATATATATATATATATATATATATATATATATATATATACACATAGACCTTAGCACTATTGAATGTCTGTGCTGGATGATCTGTACGTGATCACATCGGATGTATGTATATCTGCCATGGCTTAGTAGTAAAGCACATTGTCTGTGGTGTACAGGGTCCCGGGTTCTAGTCGTGTAGAGACCGATTATTTTGTTGATGGGAAGAACAAGGGACATCAAATACAGTGATAGTAAGTCACCTTTAACCAGTTGTGTGCGGATCTGAGTGACAGTAAGCAGTGGTTATTAATTTGGAGGATCAGTATGGGTCATATAACTATGCATTAGAAGACAATACTATGCAAATGAGGTTGACAATAGTGAATCCCATTTATCCTCAGGGTGTGATGCAGATCCCAAGAGTGTATGTGTGTAGATAGCCGGGTGTAGGACTGGAATATAGGTGAAGGCATGGGAGGGGTTTTAGGCATACTGTACGTACATTGGAGCCCTGTGCCTCGGGATTGCTCCTGCCTTAGCACGCCTAAGCTTGGGGTGTGTCTATACCTGCCTGGTGAAACTGGGAGGAACAACAGCAGTAGTGGAGTAGTCAAGGTGAACAGGCTGCTCAGACAGGTGATAATTAGCACAATCAGCAGATTACATGGCCAGCCCGCCCATGAACACTACGGTAAAGTGACCAAGCACCATACACACAGGTTTCTCCCACACTCTACACCACCGGTGTATAAATGCGGGGACATTTCTCGACACAATCCAACCAAATGAGAAGGGCTGCAGCAGGCAACATGGACCAATATGTGCAAGAGGCTGAGGGTGGTGAGGATGTGAATGCTGCCGAACAACCCTTAGTAAGGTGACAGAACACTTTACAGACCCAGGATAACCTACCAGGGGCTACATAGGCTGGAGATAATGGAGCACTATGGGGTGGACAGCGGCCTCCTACAGCAGCTTGTTGAGCTGTGCCGGTCACACCTGACACATCGAACAGGCCGAGGGAAACCCATCCCGGTGGATACCAAGGTATGTGTTGGCCTAGGTATACTAACCACAGGTACCTCCCAATGCACAACTGGGGATATCATGGGGATCTCACAGGCATCTACATCCAGAGTATTGCATCAGTTCACAGATGCCATGTCATCACATGCCAGTGAACACGTACATGTCCTCAACACACGTGCTTTGTTGGCCAGCAATATGCATTTCTCCCACCAAATGGCAGACTACCCTGGGGTACTGGGTGCTATAGCCTGCATGCACGTACAAATCAAAGCACCACCCAGTGAGTGGGGTAGGGCCTACAGTCACTGCAGGGGCATACCCTCCAACAGCTAGGCCGTATGCGATGGACAGGGCATTAAACTGAATGTGTGTGCTGTCTTCCCTGGAAGCTATGACGATTCTGATATATGGCATCTGATGCAGCTGTACCACACCTTTGGCAATATGGACATCCCCTACAGTCACATAGTGGGGAATGCTGGGTAACCACTGGAGTCGTGGCTGATGACACCCATCAGCAATGCACACACACCTGAACAACTACACCATACTGAGGCACACGCACAGGCAAGACATATAACTGAGCATGTGTTTGGGATGCTGAGGTCACAATTCTGGTGTCTGGACACATCCAATGGAGCCTTGCAGTATTCACCAGCTACATGCACACAAATTGTTATGGTATGTGCTATGCTACACAATCTGATCCTGCGGTAACAGTTGCAGCAGGAACAGCATGGGGCAGGGCCACACAGCCCCCCCACCAATGTCAAGGCCTGTACAGGCACAGTATGGCTTAGAGGAGGAACTACCTGAGCTGGACCCAGTCGGCGAAAGGAGGCATGCACAGTATGACCTGCCCTTGGCAAGGAGGCAACACATGGCAAATGCACTGACACAGTAGGTACCCAGGAATTTTACCCTCTCTGACTCGCACAGATAGTACAAGGGATGCCAAACATGACACTACCTATGCTCAGCCATGTACAGGAAGTGCACTGTGTGCATCTGACATAAGCAGCCCTCCAGCACCATCCTCAACTCTGGAACACCCCCAAGGTAAGTCAATCAACCTACCAATTGGCAGTTGTATTAGAATGTGTATTTACCTGTAGCTATGGTATGGATGTGAGCATACAAGGGAATTTGGTGGCCGACTGTTAGGGCAGCAGACAGTGCACATCCATAGTGGCACCATGACATCTGTAGCACAAACTGGGGTCACAATAGTAGCCAGTAGTACACAGGGTGTCCTATCCCACTGCAGGTTATGGGCTGAACATCATGTCTATCCATACAGCCCAGACAAGTCATACAGCTGGACAGGTGTAGACCACTACAGAGAAATGCTATACAATGGCCTCTGGAGATGCCCAGTGGATGACTCCAACCCCCACAAACACACACACAGACTACAGCAGGCCAGGCAGTTGGATGCAAGTTGTGAAGGCTAGAACGTCTGAAACCACTATGCTGGTAATTCAAGCTAGGATCTGACGTACACTGGTATGCCTCCAACCAGCAATTTAGGTAGGTCCAGACACTGAAATGGAATACCTGGCATACCAGTACAGTAGTCGCAAATGTGTACAACTGTCAGCTGTGCCCCCTTTCCAGCGTACACATGTGAGAGTCAGGTGCACCACCCCCGGTGCTGTGTAGGACTGTGGATGCAGTTGAATGTCCCCCCACACTGTGCAGAAATGTAGCAACAGTCAATGCCACATGACCGTTAGCTACCCTGCAGATACAGCATGCCACCTGTCGGTGTAGAACGTAGGGGTCGGCACCACAGTACTGACTATATGGACATGTGACACATGCGATCCAGTTGACCATACTGGGCATGCTCAAACACATGACAGTATGACGGTAATGTCAGTCGACAACATGCGTAACAGTCATACTGGGCATGCTCACACACTGAAACACAGAATGGCCAGGTCTACAAACACCAGTGGTCCGGACATATCTGCCAGTACATTGCTATACTGTTGGATGACTGTGCTGTATGGTATGTGTGTGGTACTGTCTATTGTCTGTATATATGCCATGGTGTATTGGCAATTCACATGAGCTGTGTGCGCAGGGTATTGCTACCAACACGTGCAAAGGACGGTTCTTTGTTTTCATCCAGAACGATGCCTTTGGATACGGAGTGGGTAAGGCACATTCCAGCAGGTGGGAGCGGTTGTGCATGGGTTTGCACGTTGTTAAGCACTGCTGACCTCTGGTTACAGCTCCTTATACTTGTTTAGACTCCACATTTCTTTGACAGTGCAATACTCGCATACTGGTAGGCAAACACACGTACACCCGCTCGCTCACTCATTTGCACATGCACCAACATTAGTGCTTCCATTTGTCACTCACGCTGGGTGGGCGCGATCCCTTGTGATGCCTATTACATCGGACTACATGATTACTGTATCGTGTATGGCTAAACATTAGGCGATGGCAGGCGTTCAACTGTATGGACTTGGCGGCCTGTCCAGTGATGTAATCATATGATATGCGTCTTCCTCATACAATCTGCTCCCATCTGGCTTATACATGGGAACTGATACTCTGCAATGCTGACATGTAAATGTGTTTTGGGAAATGCATCTCTCGGCCAGGTCATGCTACCGCATACCTATTGTAGGATTTCCACCTTTTAGATTGTCCACATTCTAGGTGTAACACCTTTCCCACTTTGCATGGGACAGTCCCTCATTAGGCATATGTGTCATGCGACAATACTCTAGCCATAGCTAATGTCCCTATTACAGGACAATATTATATTCTACGTGTCTGTAATAGTTGCATGTAACAGTTATTGTATACATGACACGTCAATATGTTATGTGAAGTAGCATAAGCAACTTGACTGCTGCTAGACTAAGCTTTGATTTGTGCAACGAAGTAGCATAAGCAACTTGACTGCTGCTAGACTAGGCTTTGATTTGTGCGACTATGTATATGTCTGTACTATGCATGGCTGTAGGTATGGGTATGTTCTGACCTGGTATGTCTGACATTTCTAGAGAGCAGCTCCCACTTTGGCCATTTGGAAAGGTGGCAGCCGTATAGGACCTATATGTAGAGCTGTCACATTTGGCAAGGCAACACATACCCACAGCCAGTAGTATACTGACTACTTCAAGGAAAAAACAAACAACCTGCTCCAAAAGTAAAACATGAATCCCAATTCTCCACGCGTATTTCTATTTAATATTTAATTTCCTTTAAGTGCGTTAAAATATCGTACACTTTTCGTCAAAGACAAATGCTCCAACCTCTTCAGAAACTTTGAACAACATCCATTGACCATTTTTATATAAAGTGGTCATAATTAACATTCATTATTCAATTAACTTTTTAAAAACATATGTCATTAAAATAAAACACTAAAGGACATCTTACCCTATAGATACAGTCATTTAATACAATTTAAACAACATATAATACCTTTTGAATGTATGTAATAATATATGATATGAAAAGTGTAAATTAAAAATATATAAATTTAAAACTATGTAACAAATATATATCAATATAACAATTATCTTTATCGAAGGTAGAAGTTGTATGTATACTAATATGTGTATATAGAATAGTGTATAAATATATATACACATACATATTAGTTTATATATGTATACTCATACGTACTTGTAGCTACTAAGTAATCCATACCCTTTAAAACGCAGTTAATGTAATGGAATGCACCTCAATTAACAGAAAATTTTTTATTATTTTATTATTATTATGTTTGGTCTTCTGGTAATAATACAATTTAAAATTTATTTATAAAATTTAATTTAATTTAATTTAATTTAATTATAAAATTCATAATAAAATTAATACCAATAACAAAAACCAGTTATATAACTATTAATATTAAATATTAAATATTATTGAAAATATTGTTAAAAATATTGTTAAAAATATCGTTAAAAATGCAACATGTACCCTAATATCATTCATAATGTTTACCTTTCAAAATTTTACTGACTACTTCACCGGTTTGCATACGTTAAGGTTATTCTTTAGCATTATAGTTGCTAATACTGTTTTCTATAACATGTACCTGTTTCAGATACAACAATATCATTTTATGACACCACTACACACAATATATGAACTCTTTTCCCGATATCATAGGCCATGTGCCATAATAAGAAGTTATGTACCTACCATAACGTTCCATGTTAGTTGTCTTCTTCTCGCCTTCTTTCTTGCTGGATGGGATCGGCTCCGACTCGGCCTATACTATAGCTTGAGAGCTATTTTTACTGGCTCGAGGCAGCCCTATATCCCACAATACCATGCGGTAACTCCCCAGATCTCGTTGGCAGCTAACACATAGTATAGATTTATTGTTACCAAAAAAAATGTTTATATAAAGATATGGTCTTCCTGCTGGTAATACTCATGATACGGATAACCCTGAATAACTATGTATCATGAAAAAGAAGGACTCAGAGACTTTCAAGTCTGTCCAGGCTAGGGGGCAGGAGGGAGGGATGCAAGAAAGAAGGCAAGAAGAAGACAACTAACATGGAACGTTATGGTAGGTACATAACTTCTTAATGTTAAGTTGTCATTCTCGCCTTCAATCTTGCTGGATGGGACAGCGTCCCTAGCACCTTGGTCCTGGGTGGCTCAACGGAACAGACTCCTGAGTACAGTGGAACCAAAGTCAGCTCTATTTCTGGAGGCTATATCAAGTTTGTAATGGGTAATAAAAGTATGTTGAGAAGCCCATGTAGCTGCTGCACAAATGGCATCTAATGGTAACCTTGCTTGAAAGGCTGTTGAGGTTGATAGTGCCCTGGTTGAATGAGCCTTAGGTCTTGAAAGAAGTTGTTCGTGTCTCAACTCGTAGACAAAGGTAATGATGGATGCTAACCATCTGGAAAGAGTTACCTTTGATACCGGAAGTCCTTTCTTTCCTTCAGCATAAGAGAAGAAGAGCTGCTCTGACTTTCTGAATTGTTTTGTCCTGTCTAGATAATACCGCAGTTGACGATGAACATCCAAGGAATGTAGTTTCTGTTCAGCCCTGTTTGAATAATTTGGGAAGAAAACAGGCAAGTCAATAGTGTGTTTCAGATTTGATTCAGACGAGACTTTTGGTAGGAAGGAAGGATTCATTCTGAGAGCTACTCTGTCTTTATGAAAAACCAAATAAGGGGGACGGACAGACAAGGCCTGAAGTTCCGACACCCTCCTGGCAGATGTTATAGACACAAAAAACAGAGTTTTCCAAGAGAGAAGCTTGAGGGAACAAGAAGCTGCAGGCTCAAAGGGAGGGAGAATTAATGAAGTTAGCACTAAATTTAGATCCCATTGTGGAGGAGGATCCTTAATGGGAGGTCTGAGCAAGAAGATGCCCTTGAGGAAAGCTTTACAGAGTTTATGTGACATAATATTGGTTTCCGAGAGCCCTACATGAAAATTGGCAATGGCCGCTAGTTGTACTCTGATAGTGGCTGACGACCCTGAATGAAAAAGCTCCGCCAGAAAATCTAGAACTTTATGAATTGGTGCATTAAAAGGATCTAAGGACCTAGCTTCTGCCCAGAATGAAAAACGCTTCCATTTACTCACATAAGTCTTCCTAGTATTGGACTTATGGGAGGCAAGAATGATATCACGGACAGGAAGAGAAATAAAGGGAAGCCTGGCTAAGGTTGGAAGTGGAGCAACCAAGCTGTGAGGTTGAGGGAGTGAAGAGACTGGTGCAGCTTGCCCGTCAGATGGGTCAAAAGGTCTGGAAATGGTTCCAGATGCCAGGGCTGTTCCAGTAGATGACGGTGCAGGAACGGAAACCATACTTGTTGAGGCCAGTACAGGGCAATGAGGATTATTTTGGATCTCAATGCGGTTGCTTTCTGAATTAACTGCGGAATCAACGGAAAGGGGGGAAAAGCGTATAGAAGACCCCAGGGCCAATCGTGGACAAGAGAGTCTCTGGGGGGATGGCCTGGTAGAGGGAAGAGTGTGAAGAAGTTGAGGCACTTGCTGTTTTTAGGTGTTGCAAAAAGGTCGCAGCAAGGCTGGCCCCACTTCTGGAAAATTCTCTCTGCTACCGCTTGATTTAGAGACCACTTGTGAGGCATGAGAATTGATCTGCTCAGTCTGTCCGCTATGACGTTGGACCTCCCGGGGATGTGCATTGCTATCAGAAACCGCTGAGAGGAGATCGCCCACTGCCAAAGTCTGAGTGCTTCTCAACATAGGGGGTAGGACTTTGTTCCGCCCTGCTTGTTTATGTACCACACTACAGACATATTGTCCATTTGAACTGCTATAGTCCCCGTGGGAAGAGAGTCCTGAAGGGCTTGCAATGATAAAAGCACTGCTCTCATCTCCAGGACATTTATGTGCAGGTGGCATTCTAATTGTTGCCACGTGCCCTGGACAGTCCTGCCCTGATAGTGCCCCCCCACCCGATAAGGGAGGCATCCGTTGTTGCCATGGCAACTGGAGGGGGAAGAACAAATGGTCTGCCCTGAAGAAGTTGAGGGGAGACCATCCACCAGGAGAGGTGTTTTTTGCAAGTTGGGATTATCAAAATGTTGTGAGTCATTGGGAGTCATTGAAAGGACCACTGAGAAAAAAGCATCCACTGGAGAATTCTCATGTGGAAGTGGGCTAAGGGGAGGAGAATCGCCACTGCCATGAGGCCTAATGTTTTCAGTACTAACTTGACTTGAATTCTGTTGGACTGAAACAGAAACTGAACATTCCACCGTATGTCTGTCACTCTCTGAGGTGGTAATGTTGCAGACATTTCTGTGGTGTTTAACATGGTGCCTATGAAGTTTATACATTGACAAGGCGACAAGGAGGATTTTGCAAAATTTATGGAAATACCTAGTTTGTTGCAAATGCAAATGGTGTAATCCCTGGCTATGATAAGATGCTGCTTGGTGGTAGCGGTAATGAGCCAGTCGTCTAAATATGGAAACACCTGGAATCCTTTTTGTCTCAGATGAGCCGTGACCACTGCCAAACATTTGGTGAACACCCGGGTGGCTGTGGTGAGACCAAAGGGCAGGGCTCTGAATTGGTAATGACTGGCTCCCAGCCAGAAGCGGAGAAACCTCCTGGAGTGCCTGTGTATCTTTACATGATAGTACGTGTCCTGAAGGTCTAACGAGCACATCCAGTTGTCTCTGCCCAAGAAGGGCAGAATGGACTGCAGCGTTACCATCCAAAATGTTGTCTTCTGCACAGACTTGTTCAGTCTGTTGAGGTCCAAAATGGGTCTCCAGTCTCCTGTCTTTTTTGGTACCAAAAAGAACCTGGAGTAAATTCTGGATCCTAGCTGGTCTGCTGGGACTGCCTGGATGACTCTTTTTTCTAACAGCTTTTTTATCTCTAGCTGTGCCTGACCCCTTTGTGCGTGTGGTACATCTGGGAGGGGTCTCGGCGATTGGATTGGAGGGGAAATGAAGGGGATTTTGTAACCCTCGGATATGATCGACTGTACCCATTTGTCTTGAGAGAGGGATTGCCAGGCTTCCGGGTACAGAGATAATCTTCCCCCGACCGCCTCCAAAGGTGGACAGTTGGGCAGCTTCTCAGGGATGCTGAAAGGGTTGGTCAGGGAAGGATTCCCTGGAACCCTGGTTCTGTGGACCTCCTCTGCCCCTGGGGTGGCATCTATTATTGTTCCCCCCTCTGTCTCTGGGGGGAAGTTCACCACGTGTGGCAGGCGCGACTCCCTGTGGTTTGCGGAACCACATCTTTCCACCCTTTTGACCTTTAGGGTATGGTCTAGATGGTGTGGAAACGTGGACTCCCACGGCAGAGAGAGTCTTACCATCTTGCTCGCACCTGGTGAGGGTAGTCTTCACCTGAGGTCCAAACAACTCTGAACCATCAAAGTGGGTGTTGGTGAAGGATGCCTTGAAGGGATCAGCAAAATTACAGAGTCGCATCCAGGCGTGACGTCTCAATGCAACACCTGTGACTGCGGCCCTACTCGCTCCATCGGCTGCATAAGAGATAAGCCGCATGGAGGAGTTGGCAATGGAATTCAGGGTAGCCAGCTGGGAGTTAATCTTGTCCTGATACCCTGCAGCAGAAGGATCCTGTATGGTTTCACCCAGTTCTTTGAGCAAATCTCTCTGAAGGCGGGTGAAATGACATAAATAGTTCAGCGACCTTTGCCATGCGGTCGCTGAAGCAAACGTCCGCTTACCGTACCTGTCCATAGTACTAGAGTCTTTATTAGGAGGATGAACAGGTACAAAAGGATCAGCTAATTCCTTCTTAGTGGCGGCTGCTACCACCATAGCATCTACCGAGACACCCTTGGTCAGAAATGGTTTGTCTACCGGAGCAGAAATAAATTTAGAAGGCCTCCTAGGGGTAGGTTCCATCGAGTCAGGAGCTGCCCACACCTTTCTGGCCACTACTTCCATCAGTGGGTCGAAAGGAGAGGACACCCAGGAGGTGGAAGGGCGAGACCCAAAAGCGTCATGGTAAACCGACTCATCCTCGGAGGGTTTGAGGGTGGACCAATTCCCCCTCTGTTTCAGGATCTCTAGGATGTCTGAAAAGGAGACATCCTCAGAGGGGGATCTCGGGGAACCCCCTGACTCATCCAAGTCGGTGTCCAAAGTGAGAGACTCGGGGGAGTCCACGTGCTTCCTCTTGCACTTTCTTTTCCTAGGGGGTTCCCCTGAAACTTCAGTGGAGGCCTCGGATGAGGAAGAGACACCCAAAGTGGGTACCCTGCGCTTTGGATCTCTGCTATCAGTTTCAAGAGGATGACCAGAGACCGTAGCAGGCACTGTAGAGGGAGGAGCTGAAGGAACCAACCTTGGAGCGGACACTGGATCCAGCACGCTCCTCATCACCTCAAAGGCTCCCCTATCAGGCACCGAAGACAGCCCTGGCTCCGAGGATACCAGGACCACCCCCGGCGCCGACAGAGAAGGCTCAGAGAATGATGTCGGGGCCGAACTAACCAGAGCCGACACTTCGAGAGGGAGAACGGGGTTGGACAAGGGTCCGATGCCAGTCACCCCCTCGGAGCCGACGATGGAGTCCCGGCTCCTGGACCTCTCCATGGACGGCACCAATGAAGAGGTCGGAGCCAACGATGTTGGAGCCAAAGGTGGTAGTATCGGCTCTGACGTGGGCAAGGTCCCAGTTTCGACAAACTCCTGCTCCGAACTCAACTGAAGATTCAGAGGAGGAATCGAAAGTGGTACCGAGGGAGCCACAGTCTGATGAGATGGGCTTTGAATTATTTGGGCCAGTGCCTGGGACTTGAGGAGTCTACTGACCACCCTCTCAATGTTATGGTTGGACAGCCTGGAAGAATGAGTCCTATGACTCCGCTCCGACAGTAAGGGCGATCCTGGAGCCGATCAAACGGACTCTACTGAGGGCGATCTAGAGTGCTTGTGCGTTGTTGTCGGCTCCAAAACGACCGACCGGAGCCAATGTTGGAGCACTTTTGGATCCGCCAGCCGTCGACTCAGAAGCTGGAGCCAAGGGTTTTGCGGGCTTGGTCGACTTCCCCGAGCCAGACTTAGAAGGGGAGTCATCGGGCTTCAATAAGCCCCTCAAAATCAACTTATTACGGCACTCCTGCAGGACTCTTGAACTAAATCCATGACAAACGGAACAAGAGTCCTGCAGGTGCAAGGGTCCTAAACAGTAGACACAAGAAGTGTGACCGTCTGTCAGAGACATCTTCTGACAGCACGAGTCACACTTCTTGAATCCTGAAATCTTAGTGTCTTTAGACATTATGGTGGACACTAAAAGTCAACACAGTCAGCACTCACAACTCACACTCAAACTCTAACACAAGGGGAGAAGTTAAAGGGCTGACTAAAAAAAGCAATCACACACACACTAAAAAGGGGAACTATAGGAAAAACTATAGAAGAGCTAAGGCCCGAAGGCCCGTCTATAAGTTGGACTAAAAAAGGGGGGGAAGGGCTAACAAAATTTTAGCTAATAAGATTTAAGGATTAGGTAATACAGTGGGGAATATAATTAGATAGGGAAATCTAACCTTTTAACTAAAAAACTACACAAAAAGTTCTTAACTGACCTGAGCCGGTAAAAACGCAACCTCGCAGCGAAGCGGCAAACGAGATCTGGAGAGTTAGCGCATGGTATTGTGGGATATAGGGCTGCCTCGAGCCGGTAAAAATAGCTCTCGAGCTATAGTATAGGCCGAGTTGGAGCCGATACCCATCCAGCAAGAATGAAGGCGAGAATTACATCATTCATTTTGCAGGACACAACTGCCTAGAGTAGAGTGTCCCTCACAAAGGCGGACAGGTGGTAACCCCACACTATTATGCTATCATCTACCTAAGGTGGTCGGCGGAATATGCGCTTTCCATCACTAGCAGACCTCACATACGAATGGAGGAGAATGAACACTGTATCAGGGACACTGCATAACACCCTGAGGGACACATTTAGATGATTGGTTCTATTAACCTGACACACTGACAGTCACAGGGCATATGTATTCATTCACATTTGTCGAGGTACATGCTGTTCATAACTCATACATGTATTCATTAATCATTACGTGTATTCCGCCACCTGTCCACCTAATCGTACTAGTTCTGGAAGTGTTTAGTTAGGACTGTGTTACATTCTGATTTGTAATCATGGATGTCTATGCTAATCGGGTAAAACAGTCAACTGAAATACTAGAACTCACGGCAACACAGTATAACAAAGCACAAAGATAGTTCCAGCAGTAATGTCACGATCCACAATTTATTACTATTGTTCAAACACAAAATAAATTCAGTGGTTTAGACTTCTTCAGAACAAAATCAAATACTGACAATAGTCCTTAAATAGTGTAAATTAGATCAATTAATTGTGAGGCACCTTAAAGTTACATGTACATCACTTTGCTCACTCATAACATCAAATACAGTTTTTAATAACCTTTCCCTTTTAAAACCTACCATATTATAAAAATCCTATAATAATAAATAAATCATTTCATATACAATATCTAAAGCAATAATATAATATAAATTAATATTCTTTAATAAAAACTAATCATATATACATAGCCTACCAATGGTAGTAAAATTAACTAAAATCCTCATGTGTATACTCTATAAAGGTACTACAGTGGAATTGATACTCGTATTTGATAATTTTATACATGATGTTAGAAATATACAAAGTATTAAAAATATATAACTTATTAGCTATCTATTGTATTAATGAATGTATATATATAAATGCTTTCATTACAAAACTCATAATAAATATACATTTATGTACAAATATGAAAAATACAAATATATCACATTCAATACATTTCATAATATTAAATAAATAATAGATTAATTTCTTAGCAGGGGTTTGGTGGGTATAGTTTCATTTAATCCATTCAACCTGATTTGCCATTTTATTTCTTTCTCAGATACTAGACCTTTAATATCACCCCCCCTGGGATTATACTTTACAACCTCTAGGATACCTAACAAAAATCCTTCACATTTGGGATTACTTATTAAATGTCTAGAGAAGGCATTATTGGTATCCTTCTTACGTATGCAGTATTGATGGTCATAAATTCTTTCTCTTAATCTCCTATCAGTTTGTTGAACATACTGCTAAATAAATTACATGTAGAGTTTGACAATTCCCATTGTTAAAAAATATCTTACTTCTAAGTATGTTGTCCAATGTTATACTTTCTTTTGTGTTAATGCTACCACACTGGTTGCAATGACCACATTTGGTGGTACCTCCTTTTCCATACTTTGATTTCCTATTGAAATTGTTGTTCATTTTGGTTTCAAGTATACTTTTTATATTCTGATCAGTTTTGTATACAAATATAGGCTTTGTTCCCAACTTATCACCAATTACATCATCACTAGTAATTATATTCCAATTTTTATCTATGATTTGCTTAACTTGGCTAGCCTGTTTACCATACTTTACTATGCAGGCCTTTTGAAAATTTTGACCTTCTGATATCGTCTTAAGAATACTCTTGTTATTAATACCGAGTGCATTAGATGGTCCTACACCCAGCACTGGTGTATACTTTTTCCCCCATTCCTTAATAACATACATTGTAACATCCTGGACCAAATTCTCCGGGTATCCTCTGTCTACAAATAATCCCTTCACAAACCGAATTTCATTGAGAAATTCTTCCTTAACCGTAGTCATCCTAGCTACTCTGATTGACTGCCCTTTAATAATGCTCTTTTTCTGGGAGTATGGATGATTACTGTTATATTCGAGATAGCTATTACAAAATGTCTCCTTCCTGAATATTCTAGACTGAAATTGATGGCCATCAGAATATATATAGGTATCTAAATAATTCATGCCAGTAGAATCAACATTATATGTAAACTTGAGATATGTTGTACTGTTGTTGATGTAATCTATAAACTGGGTAAATTCTTCTTTTTCGCCCCTCCATAGAATGAAAATATCGTCCAAATAGCGCACATACAGCGTCATATACCTATACCATGGTGAGTTGATCACAAACTCTTTTTCCCAATCTAGTAATACAAGGTTAGCATATATGGGATTGTTTTGCTTGTAATACTCACCATCGAAGTGTATAAAATTATTATCCAGGACTGTACTTATAAATTCATGAATTAATGCTTTCTTCTCATCACTAAGTGCGCTAAAACTATATACACTTTCCATGAATCTACTGATACCATCATCCTTGGGTATACAGGAAAACAAGTCCTTAATATCAATACTGGCAAAAAGTAATTCCTGATGCCATAGCTCATGCGTGAACTTGCCCAAAAATTCCCACAAATCTTTAATAATATGCTCATTATTTTTGTATATACCCTTTAGCCACTGATCAATAACTTTCCCATAAGGAAAATTCTCTGCAATTATAGGTCTCAACGGTGGGTCTACAATATCCTTATGTACCTTGGGTATACCGTGAATAGTGGCTAACGTGGGATATTGGACCTTTAAAAAATCGTATAATTCCTGATCAATTCTTTCGTCCAATAGATATTCTTCCAAATACAAATCTATTCGCCTATGAGCTATATTAATTTGATTCAATGATGACCTTTCATACTGATGTATATTATTTAGAATGTCAAATAGTTTTTCATTGTACCTGTTTGTTTCCATTAACACTATTCCACCCCCTAATATTTTGATGTTAGCTGCCTGCATTTCTTCAATTACCTTATTAAACTGCTTATTCCAATCAGTGTAAGTGTTCACATAACTACTCTTATTTTTCAACTGATATATTTGCTTGCTTACAACTTTTTCAAAAGTAGCTATAGTACTGTTCATAGGTGGAATAAACTTGCTTTTCCTTCTTAACATAGTCGGATTTGTATACGAACTTGTATTATCTTGAAAAAATAAACTTAAATTTAATTTTCTGGCATACAATTTTAATTCCACAAGTGCATCAACATAATCAAAATTCCTCTTCGGTATATATTTCATGCCTCTGGAAAATACCAAAAAATGCTCTCTGTTAATTTTTATAGGTGTATAGTTGTATATTTTGAAGTCGTTCCATATATTAGTGACCCCATGTCTAACTATATCCTGATCTTCTTGATCACCTATCATTGGACAGCATCCTTTTTCTGCCAATATTGTTTCCCCCTGTGGCCCCTCCGGTTGTTTCGGTAATTTCTCTTGTATGTGTAATCTTCCTCTAAAAAATCATTTCCATATCCCCTGTCATCATATGTATCTCTTCCCTCTGTGTATACATCTGTATCATCATACTGTTCT
Organism: Protopterus annectens; assembly: GCF_019279795.1. Taxonomy (NCBI): domain Eukaryota; kingdom Metazoa; phylum Chordata; order Ceratodontiformes; family Protopteridae; genus Protopterus; species Protopterus annectens. Next base: position 1,050,882,078 of record NC_056735.1, read on the forward strand.
TTCACTACTTTAGTGTTCCATCTGTATGCTTTAAAACTAGCATACTGATTGATGTCACGAATGAATTTTTTATTTTTCCTTTCAAAAATTTTTTTGGAATTATTTTCAGCATATGTATATTGTTTGTTATATAGCTGTTCCCACTGTGGAAAAATTAAATCCTTAGTAATATCTACATTCATTTTCTCCACTTCCTGTAGCAAATTACTAATTTTGTTATCATTACATACTAAAATAAATTCCATAAACTGTATTCCAAATTGATCAAACATTTTGTTACATGCTTCAATATTAGCATCATTCAATTCAACGCCTATGGGCTGTTTGAAAAAACGCAGCCCCATAGGTACAATTCCACTTGATATACATTTTCTTAAATATAAATTATCAATCTGTAGCCCTTTAATTTGTGTTAGTTTTTTACCAAAGTTATAAATTACATTCTTTAAATTGGAATAGGGCTGTCCCTGTACTCCTTCATTTGCTTTAACATTCTTGTTTCCATCAAATTCATAAGTTAATTTTAAAAAATTGTCTATGTTATAGTTTGAATGAGACAAGCCCATACTGTTAGCTTGCTTACATTGTTTGTGTGCATCGCCAGTGTCCTTAGGTCTATCAGGCCCTTCCATTCTGCTGGCGACTGTTGAGTATGTACGATGTGGCGGTATTCTTTTAGGTCTAGCACCGGAGAACAGAAAAAAGTCTTCCGATATGTTGGCCTCCTTATCGGACCCAGAGAAGTGGCTGCCTTCCCGTTCATCACATCTCCGGTATGTCATCCGTGCTATCATCCTCGATTACGGAGCGTGGTGATGTCATCATTGCCCCTGATGCTGCATACAAATCGGCTTCATCATCTCCAATAATCTGCTAATCTTAATAATTGCCAACTCAGACTGTATTTTATCCACCTCTTAGACATCTCTCCTGTGGAATCCATGACCTCCAATAGTCAACAGTCAACTGAAATACTAGAACTCACGGCAACACAGTATAACAAAGCACAAGGATAGTTCCAGCAGTAATGTCACGATCCACAATTTATTACTATTGTTCAAACACAAAATAAATTCAGTGGTTTAGCGCTTTCATCTACGTATTGTAGACTTCTTCAGAACAAAATCAAATACTGACAATAGTCCTTAAATAGTGTAAAAAACCACCAAAATTCAAAAATTAGACTAATCGGGTACAAGGCACTGATATAGTCTCTGTGTGTTCCCCCAATGGTTTACGGACTATCCAGTAGATATGCTCTTCAGATTTGGGAGGTATAGGTGTCTGCTATGCCCACATAGGAATATTAATTACTTCCACGGGTCATGCCTAATACATCTCTGCCAACCAACACCTGCACTTATGCCCATTATTGCATACCCATGATTTCCCTACCTGACACCCCTCTACAGCACTCATGACTCATACTTACTGTGAGCGCAGCTGGGGTATGAACACACCCCTACACACTGCACACACTCCCCGTCTCGGGACACATGTCGTACATGCTGTCAAACCATGTGTTATCAGACTTGCACAACCTACTGTTCTGTGTACAGCTACATCCTGCTCACATCGATTACCACGGGTTCATATGTAAAGTGAATTATTGGTGTCCCGCAAGGGACCCCGTTATCCATGTTTAAAGTGTAGACCTTGCAGATCTCTCACACTGGTACTTTCCTGCCGGTGTTTTTGAAAGCAGCGGTGTGTTCACCTTTATTGCGTGTCTGTATGTCTGATCGGCCTAGCTGGGCGGTTTGGGAGGGCAACGTTTGTTTATTGGACCGCCCAGTAGCATATGCCTTGTCTGTATATCTACAGTAACATATATATATATATATATATATATATATATATATATATATATATATATATATACATATATATATATATACATATATGATATTATATTTATATTTCTGTGTCTGTATATGTATGGATATATATATATATATATATATATATATATATATATATATATATATATATATATATATATATATATATATATATATATATATATATATAGAGAGAGAGAGATGCTGTCAGGCATTACATCTATTCTACCATCTGTTGACCTAATATCACTAGTTCTGGCAGGGTTTAGTTAGGACTGTGTTGGATTCTGATTCGTAATCACGGACGTCCATGATCATTGGGTACAGGGCACTGATATAATCCCTATGTGTTCCCCAGATGGCTTACGGACTATCCAGTAGATATGCTCTTCATGTTTGGGAGTTATGAGCATCAGCAATGCCCACATAGGAATATTAATTACTTCCGCTGGGTGTGCCTACTACATCTCTGCCAACAGACACCTGCACACTTAGGCCCATTATTGCATACCCATGATTCACCTACCTGACACCCCTCTACAGCACTCATGACTCATACTTACTGTGAGCGCAGCTGGTGTATGAACACACCCCTACACACTGCCCACTCTCCCCGTCTTGGGACACATGTCGTACGTCTTGTCAACCCATGTGTTATCACACTTGTACAACCTACTGTTCTGTGTACAGCTACATCCTGCTCACCTCAATGACCATAGGCTGCTTGTATAGTGACTTTTTGGTGTCCCGCAAGGGACCCCGTTATCCATGTTTAAAGTGTAGACCTTGCAGATCTCTCCCACTGGTACATTCCTGCTGGTGGTTTGGAAAGCAGCGGTGTATTTACCTTTATTGCGTGTCTGTATGTCTGACCGGCCTAGCTGCATGGTGTGGGGGGTAAATGTTTGTTTATTGGACCTCCCAGTAACATATACCCAGTCTGAAAATATGTTACCCATAATTGCTTGCTGTACAGTAAACTAGTTATGTACATGTGTATATCTACAATGACATATATATATTTAATTTGTGTATATGTGAATATATCAATAAATGTTGCATGTGTATATATATATATATATTTGTATATATGTGTGTGTATGTATGCATGTATGTATATGTATATATATATATATATATATATATATATATATATATATATATATATATATAAATCTGTGTGTCCGTTGACCAATACATTTCCTGTACAAACACACTTACACATGCGTATTGGGTTTTATCTCTGCTTCAACAGCATACTATTGCCTTAGTCATTATGACACCGACACTTCACTCTGGTTAACTTGTAATTGGTATATAGCACGTTATACAGTGGACAGATGTCGCACTTTGTTCACGTATGGAGTACCGCTGATAAGTGTGATGTGATACAGTGTCATTTGACCTATTCCTCGTCTACACAGCCTAGTATGACTGCTACTGTATTTGTGTCTGCGCACATTCATATTATTTATGTCAATAAATGGAGTGCATGTGTTACAGAGAATGTATGTCAACATATTGATATCTGCATGTTGTTGTGTCTTTTGGCTTTTCCCAGTTAGGGATTGCCACAGTGGAACTCCGGTCCGCTACTGATTGGCTGATAGACTTTTACGTGCATGGTTGCCAGCCCTGATGCACAACCTTCAACGACGGTACGCCCATTCACGCATGTCTCCACGCAGAAGATGCTCTAGCTGAGAATCGCACCTACGTACTAGCTGACCTACACAGGCTGCTCCATTGGAACTGGCGCAACCAACCCTGGCACTCCTGTATCCATAATGGCATAGCCATAGTTCCTCCAACCCACCTGTGTTGAGTTTCCATGCGTAACAGCCATTATCCACATGATATCACATCCATGACACACCTTTACACATTGCCCTCTCCAGAGCGTTAGGGGCCCTACACACATGTTGTACCACCTCGTGTATTATTTGCACATACGTGCCTTTCCTGGTGTTATGGATTATGGCTATTTGCGGGTTACAAGTGTAGGTGGTCACAACATGAATTACATTCCGTCTGTGTGTAATGTTGACGTAGCAGTTCAACGATATTATGCCCACTGGTATAACCCTGTCTATGATGTGAATAGCGGTGCTCTGCTCACTCTTGGGCAGCTTTATCTGACATATGCTGCAAGCACTGTATAATACCTTAGTTGCTCTAGATTGCCTTCACAACCCGTGTGTATGCTTTCTCCTTTCAGCGTTCATTATATATATATATATATATATATATATATATATATATATATATATATGTTTAATTGTTTTTTTCTTTTCATGTATTTCTTTTTTTTATGTCTGTGGATATATATCTATACACACATCTATATAGCTATATATACATATATAAGTTACATCTGAACAAAACAACATACATTTCTTATGCTAGGAGCTGCTTACACACGCGCACTTGCATATCCTTATTGTGAGTTACATATGTTTACTGCCACTTCTTTGTGCTTAGGTGTGCCTTATTCATTATGACAGTTCCACTTTGATTGATGGAATCCAGTTAACATCCCCAAGCAAAACACACGTTCACCTTTACGTGTTTAAATGTTAGCTTTACAGCACAGAGGCATTCATTACACAAAAAGTGATATGTGCTATAGTCGTACTTGAACCGGGAATGCATTTACGTTAGGCGGATGCTCTAACTACTACACTATTGGTGTTCTGCTTCATTTATATGTATAGCCATGGTTCATAGCTACCCTAACATACACCTCACCACTTCACTTACACAGCAGGCATCCATTCTCTGCTGGGAAAACCGTGGTACTACACATACGACATTCCCTATTCCCTACTGCTCTGGACCCGTGCTGAATGCTTACTCACTCCAAGGATATTCAGAACTCCAAAGCTTATAGTCCTGGCACATACGTGTGTTTGATTGTCAGGGTGTTCATGTGGTGATCCGGGTTTAGGCTTGTCCGACTGGTGACCGGAACTTCCCTGACCCTGTTTTAATGTCAGACTTAGCACATGGACGGAGTTGGTCCCGATTTTAGCATTCTACCTGTGTTTACAGACGCAGGGGTTTGGCCACCTCTGACCAGATTATTATGTTGGCACTACATAATATAGTGTTGGGGGGTGGTTCCACTACATAATACAGGGTGGGGGGGTGTTTCCATTCACATTTGACTATTTCAGTCACATATACGATGAATAGTATTCTGGACATCACTTATGACTTCACTACAGGTATGCAATAGTACTGTCTACATATGTGACAGTTGATGTACATATGTGTACGGACCTCTGTAATAGTGACAGGGACAAGGCCATGAGAAATCAGGGACAATCACAGACACTTCTACAATATTAGTACTATTAACTTGAAATGTGTTGACAGATTCAGAGCCATATGTATTAATACTTGTTTTCTGCAGTTAAATGCGTCTATTACTCTTAATTAATGTCATTGGTCATTTAAGTGTCATTCAACACCTTTCCTCCAAAGGTCACTGGTTTGGTGGGTGATTCAGAGGCTGGCCAGTTATTGTGCAAATGCTCTGACCATTGGTAGGGTTGCCACATTTACATATGTCCAGGATGGACTATATTCTGGACACACCAGATTGTTTAGACCAACACATACCCATGGTCAGTACAGGGTTTAGAACATTCATTATTTTCCTAGATGAGAGCCTATTCCTGTAGCACTTTAGTTGCTTATTCTGTTTCTTGTCCGATTTACATATTTTACATCCAGAAATAACTGTTTTAGGCAACTGTTACATGGCGTATGGTACATAGTTATTTCCTACAATCACAGGACATTTGCCATTGTATCATTCTTGGTCAGGACACACCTACCCAAACAGTGACTGTCCCTCAAACAGTGGGTCAGGTGGTACCCTGCTTACATCAGCACCTTAATCACCCTATTTCCAAGTGCCACTATGCGACTGTGTACAATATATTCTCTCAATAATTCTTGTGGGGAGACGTGCATCACGGACAGGTGTTTGATCCTGGGTAGTGGGTTCTGCAAGACCATCTAGAGGCTGAACAGTTTTGTAAACCACTACTGCACATACAACTTCTGTCCAGATGTCTACAGGACTGGACATCGTGTCGTGATACCAAGTCTGCTGTTTACATAGGATATGTATCCATTGAGGGATATCCAAAAATTGAACAAGGAAATAACCGTCCATTCTTTTGGATTTACAAAAATGTGTTAGGGTTTTACATGCAAGGGATACATAGTTTGCAATCCTGACACTGCCTAGGGTGACACTGCCTACTACATATGAGTAGTGGTCAGTATGTGTAGCTATGGCTGCGCCAAGCTAGTCGCCCAAGTATGGCTGGATGTGGTGGATGTTCAGGAATGGGGCGGGTTGTGTGCTGCAGAGGGGATGATGGGTATTCAATTATGCATCCAGGTGTGTTACATTTGGATGGCCCAGTTCCATCCACAGCATTCTGTGGGTATGTGCCGGTGACGTTCTGTACATGTGTATCGCACATTTTAATATTCACGTTTGTGTGATTGTGTTCTACAGTATGGCCTGTCAGGTTGTATTGCGGATGTGTATGCTTGTTCTATGTGTTTCTTTCTGATTCACAGGCTGTTCCCTCATACACCTCCATTTAACCTATTGTGCATCCAACACAGTCTCGCCTTTGTGGATTATAACATTACCCATCACCCCCACACACATATTCCAGACACTCCATCCATCCCTTCTTTGGTTGATGACCCATGGCACAGTCAAGGGAACACATTTGCATACACTACATATGTCAGGTACCTGTATGGGTGTGAGGACTACCCTGGCATTTTTCACCTTCCACATGCTGTACATCACACACATAGATACATGCCAGTACTTATCTTTCATGACATGGTAGGTACACCCAGGTAATACCCATTCAACTTTTACACATCCTGACAAAAATGGCTTGGACCGCATATGGGCAGATTTCTGGCCGACTGCTCTGACCATTGGTAGGGTTGCCACCTTTTCATATTGCCAGCATGGGATATTTTCCGGTCACAAATTAGATTCTACAGGACAACACATACCCACGGTCAGTACTAGGGATACTACTTTTGTTTTATGCCTACATGTTGGCTTATTGTTGTAGCAGTTTATATGCTCCATCTGTTTCGTATACTTGCTTATTCTATTTCTTGTAACGTGGTATGTTACATACGGATATTACTATTGTACGTGACTATTACATGCGATGTGGGACATAATTATGTCATACAGTCGCCGGATATTTTACACTTAGAATGGTTTTGGTATGGACACAACTGCCCAGCTGTGTACTATCCCTCACAATGTGGGACAGGTGGTAACCCTGACCATTGCGCTAGACGTAGCTATTGTTGGTGCACTAACATTATGCTTTTCACTTCCACTTGGTATAACTATGTACACTGCATTGGACTACGGGCACACGGTTTTAATTGTCATTTGTTTGAGGAATGGAGACTCGATATTCGCTAACGTGCATTTGTGTTTGCTTCTTGTGTTCGCAAGAACTGTCTTGCATTCTTTGCATATGTTTCAGTATCCGTGGACACTTACAGGTGTGATTACTATTGCAGGCAGACTGTAATATTCAGCATTTTAGGTTGCACTTCAACAGCCGACATTTCCACGCCTCCCTGCTGCACTTCGACACGCCCCATGCACTCGCACTTGTTTCCTATGCACGTGGCTGTGGCAGCAGCGCACCTTCATTAATATGCATATGGCGCTACTGTGCCATCTACATGCCGCACGGTCGTTGCAAGCCTAACACCAGCCTTGCACCGAGCTTCATGAATCCCGGGGAGTATCTTTTTTGAACACATTAGTAAATCAGAAATGGTACCCAAAGGTCTCAGAGTGACTAAATTGCCTATTGGTAATAATTTGCCAAAAATAATTGTCAATAAATGGTTGGACATAAACCAAAAAAAAAACAGTCTTCAGTATATGGAACTGTTGCTAACTTATAATAAAACCACCATCAATGTATTGAATGAAAAAAATTCTTTCTAATTTTTTAAAAGCTAAAGAGATAACCTCAATTGATAACACTAACAGTAAAATGAAAATTTAAGGTAAGTTGATTAAACTGAATGAAGATCTGCATAAAAGAAAGCTAAAAAAGCTCCAATGGGACCTCCGTGAATATTCAGGAGGTGTGGCATCAGTGTATAGCCTACAGTTAGTGAACCGGAAGTTAGATGACATCAGTACACCAACCGTTGTGGCTGAAGTTAGTGATTTGAATGCTCTAAGAAGATCAGAGTGAATATACCACAAGAATAAAAATTTTACTTCATCCCAGAATGATACAAATACAACCAATATAGTACCAATGATGAGTACAGCAGGGATGACTAGTAACACTAACTTAAGTGAAATGCAGAAGCAGCAAGAGATAGTAAACTCAGCAAACAATCAACAAATAAATGTGTATCAAAGGGTAGAAGGGGAAGAAAGAACCTGGGTCCAGGTAACAGCAACTACTTTGAGGAATAACTTTCCAAAAAAATAGCTTTACAAAAAACAGCTTTGTGAACAGAGGGCCGCAAAGAAAGAAATGGAAGAAAGGAAACAGAACCAGAAAACCTAGGTACTGTTGATTTCAAAATTGTAAACTTGTCTTTATCTCAATAATACTGAAAGTATTGTCCTCAGTAGGGGTGGAATTTTGCACCAGCCCAGGGGGCAAATAAGATGGATATTATCAACAAATTGAGAGACTATGTTAGAAGGTTAAACTTTAATTTAATGTATGAAAATAAAAATGTGAGCAATTATTTTTCTACGCCTAGTACTTATAATCCACCGCTTAAAAAAGAATTGGAAATCTTTTTAAATGTGTGTGAAAAACAATTGATGCCTTACAGAGTAAACCTAGTTACAGATTTAATCTATCCAGCGAAGAATGGAAGTGTTTTAATACGTTAATAAGTAATGAAAACATTCTGATTTTTAAAGCTGATAAACAGGGGCATTAGTAGGATTAGATAGAGAAGTGTATGAAAGTAAGATGTTAGAATTGTTATCTGATACTAGTTATAAAAAAGTGATTATGAGTGAAGTAAAAAAGAGATATGTTATGATAGATTCATGCATTGAAGAAAAGGTTCAATTCTGGAAGAAGTGATGAAAAAATAAGAAATTACTTCACAATAAAAAATCCTAAAGTAAGTCAGACAAAGATTTAAATAAGCTGGCCCTAATACTGAAAGTGGCAGGAATGAACAGTAAGACAGAAAGTTTGTCTATCTTTGCAGATAAACATCTACAGAAGTAGTAATTGGCACTAGTACTTACATTAAAGACACATTTGAATTTCTAAACAGAATGACATTGATTTGTTAGTGAGTCTAGATATAAAATCACTTTATACCATGATTCCAAATGAAGAGGGTTTGGAAATGGGAAGAATAGAACTAATAAGGTCCAAATTGTATTCAGACAATACAATTAGCATAATTATGGAGGTATTGGACCTTATTCTATCGCAATTTTTTGTCCTTTAATGATCAGCTATATTGCAAACTAATGGAGTAGCAATGGGGGCCGCTATGGCCCCAAGTTATCCGAACCTCTTTATGCATGACTAGGAAAAGGTTCATATCCTAGAAAGTAGGTTCAAACAGAATATTGTTAAAGATGTTCAGATTTATAGATGATGCATTTTTAATTTGGAGAGACACTATAGAAGCTTATGAATGTTTTTTGGAATATTTGGACAATGTTTGTTCTTCTTTGAAATTTTCTAGTCAGACAGATAATAAGAGCATACATTTTTTGGATGTAATGATTTGTAAACAAGGAAAGAAATTAACATCCAAACTATATAAAAAGGAGGTTCAGAATAACAGCTACTTACATTATAGTAGCATACATCCCCAAAAAACTAAGACCAATATAGTAAAAGGGCAATTGGTGAGGATTAGAAATTTGACTAAAGATGAAGTAGTTTTTCAAGAAGAAGTTGATAATTTCTGCAATAGAATGCTGTCAAGAGATTATCCTATGGAAAAAATTATGGTATGTAAATCACAGGTGTTTGAACAAAGGAAAAAAGATGGTAGTATCAAGAAAAATAAGGTTGAAAGTAAAAATAATAGAACGTTTCTGCCAGTTATGAATAGTTTAGATGATCAAACTATTAAAAATATAGTAACCAAAAATTGGGAGTTATTTGATGCATATCCAGACATAGTTGAAAAAATAGGAATTAGACCTGCATTTACACAGAAGAGAGCTAAGTGTTACAAACATTTTTTCCAAGGAAAATTAAATAAACCTAGACATCTGCCAGGGAAGAAAGGGATGGTTAGATGTTATAACTGTAATATGTGTCAGTTATTATATACAGAATCAGAAGAATTAGTAGTAGGAAGTAATAAAGTAAGTATAAAATGTTTATTTACTTGTAAGTCACAAAATGTGGTTTATTTAGCTTTCTGCGTTACATGCAAATCATACTATGTGGGTAGGACAACAAGAGAGCTCAACAGAAGAATTTATGAGTATAAATATACAATACAAACCGGTGATGAAAGAAATGCCTTGAGCAAAACTTTAAAAGTGGTTCTTGTAAGGTAGATTTTAAGTTTATAGTGCTAGAATCACTGCATAATGTTCAGAATTTATTTAATATAGAGGAGGAATTAGGGTGGCTGGAATATTGTTGGCAAACAAGATTGAATGCTTGTTTTTCACCCTGTTTGAACAACAGAGAAGGCTTTGTAATGTATTTAAAAAGAAAAGGGTTAAGACATTGAGCTTTTAAAAATGTATAAGTTTTAGTTTTTTGATTACATCATGTGATTTTGTTTCTTATCATGTGATATCTATCATGTGTTTTAAGTATTTGCATATAAAGAAGTCGTGTGTTATTTTAAATTCAGTCTGAAGAAGTCTCCAGTAATTGAAGGATACGAAAGTACTTAATGAAAGATGTTTTATTAAACTGTGTGTTTTTCTCCAGCTTTTGGTGACTTTTTGGTCTTTATTTATTTTACATTTGTTTAATGGTAAAGTCTGATTGTACACAGGTCCTTTTTCGTGGAGGTATGGGGAGAAACGCTCCAGCAGTAAGACAGACGCACATTTTAGAAAGTAACAATTATAACAAAATAAACATAATTAACCCAAATAAACAAACAAAAAATAGCAATATTAACAAATGAAAAACATGAAGGTTTTTCCAGAACAAACAAATTCAACAAAAGTACATCATTGGGTAATGCAGTATTTTAGAGGTTGCAGTAACATAACTTGTAATACTTGAATATATACAATTAGGTAAGGAATAAGGCAAGATAGAGTGGAAGTGAGATAAGTATATGAAGTATGGAAACACTAAATTAGCAACGTGTGTTTAGGTATACAGAACTTAGAGTTAATCAGGAGGGTAGCAAGAACAAAGCCATGTGTTTTAACTGAGTAGATAGGAGTTTTTTGAATTGTACTATGGTGCAGCTGGAGGAAATAGCGATAGGTAGTTTATTCCCAATTTTAGGAATGGGCTTTGAGAATAGAGATTCCCCAGCTGAGTTGTTAGCCTTGGTGGTTTCTAAAAGGAGTTTATCACTGGAACAGTGAAGCAACATCTGTATATTAATGATCCCCCATATTTCTGTAAATGTATCAACCTTCATTCATGTCACTCAATAATAATAATACTATCACCCTTTATGTATCTTGGTGACAAAAACTGAAGAAAACATTTTACTTTTATCACTCTGCATAGAAACTAAGCTACAAAAATCTTAATGCTGACAATAATGACTCACAACACTTGAGCTGGGCACATTTTAAACCCACCCCAGCATCTGTAGGTCTACTTAAAGTCTACAACTATTTAAACAAAGTTCTATCACCAGACTTCATGAGGTTTTGCTACAACATCTTTGGCAGCTATCACTATATCTTATATGTAGATATCAGCAGATCCATAAAGAATGTTTGCCATCCATTTGGAAAAAAAGCTCCCAGTGTACCCTGTTCAAATAGGTGGGTCCTCAGTCATGCTTAACAACTATCATCTAATTGCACATCTCTTCCCACTTTACATGAATTCAACTAATATATGCACTGGCAGCTTCTTAAATATTTAACTGACACAGACATCATCTCCATTACTCAGCATAGGTTCAGCCATTCTCCTGGCTCTGGCACTACTCAGCACAGGTTCAGCCATTCTCATGGCACTGATAGCACCCAGCACAAGTTCAGCCACTCTCAAGGCACTGACACTACTCAGTACAGGTTCAGCCATTCTCATGGCAGCACTACTCGGCACAGGTTCAGCCATTCTCATGGCACTGACACTAGTCAGTACAGGTTCAGCCATCCTCATGGCACTGACACTACTCAGCACAGGTTAAGCCAGTCTCATGGCACAGACATTGCTCAGCACAAATTCAGCCATTCTAATGACACTGATGGTACTCAGCACAGGTTCAGCCATTCTCATGGCACTGACACTACTCAGCACAGGTTCAGCCATTCTCATGGCAATGATGGTACTCAGCACAGGTTCACCCGTTCTCATAATACGGACATTATTCGACATAGGTTCAGCCATTCTCATGGCACTGACACTACTCAGCACAGGTTCAGACATTTTGATGGCACTGACACTACTCTGCACAGATTCAGCCATTCTCATGGCAATGACACTATTCAGCACATGTTCAGCCATTCTCATGGCACTGACACTACTCAGCACAGGTTCAGCCATTCTCATGGCACTGACACTATTCAGCATAGGTTCAGCCATTCTCATGGCAATGACAGTACTCAGCACAGGTTCAGCCATTCTCATGGCACTGACACTACTCAGCACATGTTCAGCCATTCATATGGCACTGACACTACTCAGCACAGGTTCAGCCATTCTGATGGCACCGGCACCATTCAGTATAAGCTCAGCCATTCTCATGGCAATGATGGTACTCAGCACAGGTTCAGCCATTCTCATGGCATTGACACTACTCAGCACAGGTTCAACCATTCTCATGGCACTGACAGTACTCAGCACAGGTTCAGCCATTCTCATGGCACTAGCACTACTCAGCACAGGTTTAGCCATTCCCATGGCACTTACGGTACTCAGCACAGGTTCAGTAATTCTCATGGCACTGATGGTACTCAGCACAGGTTTAGTCATTCTCATGGCACTGATGGTACTCAGCACAAGTTCAGCCATTCCTATGGTACTGATACTACTCAGCACATGTTCAGCCATTCTCATGGCACTGACACTATCCAGCACAGGTTCAGCCATTCTGATGGCACCGACACTATTCAGTATAAGCTCAGCCATTCTCATGGTAATGATGGTACTCAGCACAGGTTCAGCCATTCTCATGGCATTGACACTACTCAGCACAGGTTCATAGATTCATAGATTAGTACTAAGCTAACTGCCCTTGCGAGCCATTTAAAGCCTAGCCAATTATCTCTTGTGAGACTCAAACCCTGCACTTTGTGTTTGTAAGGCAAACACTTTAACCATTAGGCCACCCTCTCAATCCCACTCAGGTTCAGCCATTCTCATGGCACTGACAGTACTCAGCACAGGTTCAGCCATTCTCATGGCACTGACACTACTCAGCTCAGGTTCAGCTATTCTCATAGCACTAAACCTACACAGCACAGGCTCAGCCATCCTCATGGCAATGACGCTACTCAGCACAAGTTCAGCCATTCTCATGGCACTGACAGTACTCAGCACAGCTTCAGCCATTGTCCTTGCACTGGCGCAACTCAGCACAGGTTCAGCCATCCTCATGGCACTGACGGTACTCAGCACTGGTTCAGCCATTCTCATGGCACTGACACTACTCAGCACATTTTAAGCCATTCTCCTGGCACTACTTAGCACAGGTTCAGACATTCTTATTGCACTGACGGTACTCAGCACAGGTTCAGCCATTCTCATGGCACTGGCACTACTCAGCACAGGTTCAGCCATTCTCATGGCACTGACACTACTCAGCACAGGTTCAGCCATTCTCATGGCAGTGCCCCTTCAGAGATATGGCAAAATATGGGAATTACTTGTTACTGGTAGCTGTTTTGATGCTCCTTTTTGGAGCTTTCCAAACCTTGATACTGATTTTTACTCCAAGCTTTTGGAAATTGAGTTCTCCTAATATTACCCACAGTGCCGTCTTTACTGTAATTCTCAGAGTAATAACCAGAATGAGGCAGTAAAGGTGGATTCCCCAAATGCACGCTGTGAGGGTGTATGTCTGATTAGCAATGCAGTTGCATAGAAGTGCAGAACTGCAGTAGCAGAACTGCTAATGACGGCATCCTGTCTTTAAAAAATACACTCAAAACAGTTCAGACTATTGTTATTTTTGCTCCTCAGCTACAGATTTTTTTTTCTTATTTGGTTTTGAACGTTGGTTTGATTTTTGCTTCTTAACTTTTGATGGGGGGGGGGGGTCACTCACCTAGGGAAGTGCCCCTGGAGATGATGTACCTAGCTGCTGCTCTGATGAAGTTGTCTTGATTAAGTATATTTCCCTAACTCAATGTAACTGTAAGGCATTGACTTTTTGGGTAATGTTTTGACTAAAAGTTCAAAAACAAATTATTTTGGGTATGCTTGGATTAATTTCCTTAATTGTCTGACAATGATGTATTTGTCATTCTTTTGGCTGCAGTGCTATGATACCCTGCTCTCAGGTATATTAATATATGAACTGTATAAATAACACTTGTAATTAAAATGATGTAGATGTAATGCCATTCCATTTCATTAAAAACATATTTTAATGAGTATATTTCATTATGGATGTGACTGAATCAAGCATTTCCTCACTCAACATCCTCTGGGTAGTTTGTGATTGATTAACTGGTTGTCACTGCAGAAGGAACCTCAACTCTGTTTTTGTATGTTAAATTAAACAATGATTTAGACATCTAGAAGTTGCAGTCTGTTAAAATATAAAACCAAAACAAACTAGATAGGCTTAATTTGATTAATTTCAAAAGTTCTTGGCTTTTTAACAGAAGGTGTATGTATGTATACTTTAACATCTATTGTATGATGAGGAATGGTTTCTACAGCCATTAGGAAAAATTTTGCATCATAAAATGATGACTATTCTTTAATAGTTGCTTCTGGTTAAGCACTTGGGCTCCAAACCAGTTATTTTACATTAAGAAGGTTTGTGGTCTACATTCTAGTGGTGGTAGAGGTTGGCCTACACTCTTCTAAGCTGGGAATTGCTGCTTTATTTAAATTGTTTTTTGCTGTCGTGACTGTGATTTTTATGCACTTTAGTACTTCTGCATTTTACGGCATAGGCTAGATTCAGACTTGCTGAATCTAGACTGTTTGGTATCACTTGAGCACTAAAACCAGCTCTTCACTGAGATATTGAAAGGTCTGAAGCATCTGTTGCTTCCAACTAACAATAAGTGCCTGTTTTTTGTCTTATATTGCACTTTTAATTTGTAGTTGCATTCTGCTGTCAGTTTGAATTGTCTGAACCATTCCATTTTTTTGCCACATTTTACTGTATACTGTACTAGTTCAGCTGTAGCATAGCCCAGTAACAGGTTTGCTGTTTCAGGGTCTGTTTTGTAACTTCTTAGCATCAAATTCAAGCCATCTTTGATGATGAAAGGCCCTTCTGCTCTCTTGGGGGAGGAGAGTGCTGTCTGGGTCCCATCTAATTAAGGGTGGTTGGACTAGAACTCAGAGAGAGTGTCCTTATTGGCTAGTTTGAGTTAAAAGGGTTGTTTTATTTAAGCCCTGTGTTTGCATTTGTTTGCATGTAACACACCATTGTGCATTGCCACTTATTGGTGGTTACCATTGGTGGTTATAGACGCAAACATTTTGCTTGTTAAATTTTCCCTTAGCACTTTGCTTGTGGTCCTCTAGAGGTTTTTCATGGTCCTGCTTTACTGTTAGGCAGAATACTAGGCCTAGCCTCAGAGGTACCAACAGACCTTTCACCCACTAGCCATTCCTAAGTGTGACCTCTTTTCCTGACCATATAAATTCGCCTAACACTGTGGGAGGACAATTTCCTACAGTTTCTCCAGCCAGTTTGGTTGACATGGACATCCTGAGGCAGTGTAGCAACTGCCTCATGTTCACCAACAACACTTTACTCCTAGTCCACACAAACTCAACATGTGAGGTGTTCCTATTGGAACATCGAAAATGCAATTGTTCGAATCACTTAAGGTCGACCTTTAACGATCGAACAATTAAATTTTCGAATGATCCGAAAAATATATTAAAAAAAAAAAACAAAGGTAAAGTAAAGGGTGTAGGCAGAGGGCAAGCCCCCCAGCACCCCCCCACACCCCCTGCTACTTAAATATACCAACTCCGAGATCGAGCTACAGCGTAGGAAAGAGAAACCTTCCCTTTCCTTTGCTTAACTCCATTAAAGTGCGATCTCAGAGTTAGTATATTTAAGTAGGAGGGTGTGGGGATGCAGGGGCGCTTGCCCCCCTGCTCACAGCAGTCACTTTTGTTTCTTTGGCTTTTTTTTATTACATTTTCAGAGTTTTAGTACTTCGATCATATGGTGTCGACCATATGGTACTCAAAGTACTGAAACTTTGATAATGCAATATGTAACCCATGTGAGAGATACAGCTATATTAAGAACCTTGAATCCATGGTCTCTCACACACCAGTTAGTACATATGACAATGAGCGGGTTGTCAGCATGCACACCTCACCTTATACTCCACCTAAATCCACATCACACATACCTACATATGTGGAGTCCTCACCAGAAACATACCTAAACACCAGAGACCTCCCAAACACAAGCACGCTACACATAATACTTCCTCTGCAGAACACAATACACATAATAGCTCACATACCAGTGTCTTGTATGTCAAACCCTTAAGGCAAAACACAAAACCAAACATATTTGTCATAGGTATTTCCATCCCGAGACACACAGATGTCCTTCTCATCAGGCTGGATAAGGAAAAGGTCACGGTCAGCTGTCTTTAAGGTTCTAGGGTCTGCCATATCACACATGCACTCAAGTCTCTCAACAACAGGTACTGTTATGACTCAATCATAGTCCATGTTGGTGTGAAAGACTTGAGATCTACGTCTCTGGACTATATGAAGACAGACATGACTGAGCTCTCAGACTATGTGTCTCAGGCAGGTATGTCCCCAGCCTTAAGCAGCATTTTACCTTAATCTAGGATGATGCCTCAATACAAACAGAAAATGATTGACTTCAATAATTGGCTTAGTTTCTGGTGTCATTCTAAGGGGATCCAGTATCTGTTAGTCTCGGATGACATGATCGATGCTTTGTCAGAGATGGTCTTCATCTGTTACCCCTGGGATTTTGGCTACTGGCTAAGGCTCTTGCCACCCCCATAGTACCTTTTTTAGGCAGGTCTCAAGGACAACATTCCTGGCATAAAATCTCCATCTAAAAACAACCCCAAGGTTATACTGCTAAATACTAGCAATCTTAACATGAAACAGCACTCACTGGAAGCAGTCCTCACCTCGTAAGATGCAGACATTTATGCAGTCACGGAGACCTGGTTCAAGGCTGTGGTGAGCACCCCAACCATACTAGGTTACACCTCGTTCGACGCACTCAGACCACAAACTGAAGGCATGAAAACTAAAGGAGGTGGTGTATCGATATTCATTAAATATAAATACACCTGCATATTGGTTAAACAGTATGATTCCCTGGAGGTACTTCAGGGGCAATTAACTGTTGGTAGGATACCTATTCAAGTCATTGCCAGCTACAGGACCCCCTCCATAAATCAGCACACCCACGATGGCTATTTGAATCTACTTAAGTCTATCAAGATACAGTCAAACACCATGATTTTGGGCGACTTTAACAAACCATCAATTGACTGGGTAAATTACTCATACTCAAACTCACTTGCCTAAAAGTTATTTGACTTCATTAACTCCAATGTCCTGGACCAGATGGATGACACCCCCACTAGAGGTGCCAACATCCTGGATCTGGTGCTTACCAATATGGGTGACTACTGTAGCACCCACACTGTGAGGTCTTCCCTGGTGAGATCTGACCACATATCAGTCTCATTCAAAGTAACTGTCACACCTGACCCCCCCCCCAGCAGCAACTAAACTAAAAAAGTCTCCAAAGCGGATTATAACCTCTTACAAGATGGTATAAATAACTTCACTGCACCTCCACCCTCAGATGGAATTGGCATCTCGCTGAGTTCTTCACCAATGCTTTATACAGACAACTGTATAACTGCATTGACTCAGCCATACCTGATAGGACAAAAATAAGCTCCTCAAGGAAGAGCAAACCAGCCTGGTGGACAACTGCCATTAACAGGCTTTACAATAAGATGCAGAAATTGCTAACTATGAATAAGTTGCTAACTATGAGTAAAAGAGAGTGGACCCTAAACTGGAAATGCTCCCTCCTCAGCTTAAACAAACAAATAAGATATCTTGTTAAGTTCTCCAGAGCAAACTGTGAATCCAGATTAATTTCCTCAGCTAAGGACAACCATAAAGCATTCATTAATTACATCCATAACCTAAAAGGGAAGGTCTAGATTTGTGCCAAACTGGTAGTTAATAATGCCACATAAGCTGAGCCTGTGGACATAGCTTACCTGTTTGCTGACAGGTTCTGTGAAAACTTCACTCCCTTGTCTCCACCACACGTACCCCATGACATCCCTACCTCTTGTCTTCTACCTTGTATCTCTAAAGAGCAGGTCATAAATGCCCTCTTTAAGGCCAAAAACACAGCATCTATGGGACTTACTAACATCCCAAGCTGCATTCTACATGGACTCCAACAAGAATTAGCAACACCATTGGTTACTCTTTTCAGTAATAGTCTAAGCACCAGCTTCATCCTAGCTGAATGGAAAATGGCCACTGTTATTCCCTTGTACAAAGGTGGTGCTTCCACTGACCCCGGGAATTATAGACCTATTAGCCTTGTTGTGTCTTTCGGCTTTTCCCAGTTAGGGGTTGCCACAGCAGAACTCCGGTCCACTAATAATTGGCAGTAGATTTTTAGGTGCCGAGTTGCCAGCCCTGATGCACAACCTTCAACGAAGGTACGCCCATTCATGCATGTCTCCACGCAGAAGATGCTCTAGCTGAGAATCGAACTGGACAGTGTCTTACTGTGAGGTGACAAAGCTACCGCAGCAAAACCACTGCAGTATAGCTAACTAGCCTTATCTGCATGGCCATGCAGGGAATCATCATGGACCTTATCAACAAAGATAGAGATAATCTCCAAACACTTGACCCTTCTCAGTTTGAATTTGTCAAAGGGAGATCATGCCTGTTAAACCTGGTGGACTTCTTCGAGGTAGTCACCAAGGCCCTGAATGAGGGGAAATCTGTACATACAGCCTACCTACACATAGCCAAGGCTTTTGACATTATCCCCCACTTAGGCATCATTGACAAGCTCACCCAGCTAGGTATCAACCCTTATATCATTAGATGGGGTCACTAACTGGCTCAGTGATACAAAATACTCATAAAATAGGGGAATCCACTTCTAACAGCAGACCTGTAACCAGTGGTGTTTCACAGGGATTAGTCCTGGAACCTCTAGTGTTTGGAATCTATTTCTCTGAAGTACAAGCAAAAAAGTGCAGTTGTGTACACTTACCATAAATGTAGATTTTCGAGTGTATTCACTGTTGCAGTCATCACATTTGGGTTACCTGCTTGCAGTAGCACTCAGTTGGCCTAATTATCAAAGTCTTGGGTCCTGTGTTGGTTGCTGTCTCATCTTACATGACGTCAGGTAGTCAGGAGTATAAAGCATGCAGCCAACACCATTACATCAGTTTTTTCTTGCCCCAGATGTCAGGTGCCCCCATAATGAGAAGCAATTATATATACAAGGTTACACCTCCAACAAAAAAGCAAATACACGAAAAAGCTTTAAATATAGTAAGCAAGAATAGAGGTATATCCAGTAGAAGTCAGGGGGCTGGAGGGAGGGTAACTAGGACTGCAACAGTGAATACACTTGAACATCTACATTTGTGATAAGTACACAACTGTACTATGTTCTTCGTGTTTCACTGTTGCAGTCATCACATTTGGGTAGATTCCCAAAGCTAAGGATGGGAGGAGGAAATTAGATAGCATTAGGACCAGCTGTAAGGCCCTGCAAGACTGCAGTGGCAAAGCCAGCTCTGGATTTATAGAGAATTGGCAAATGGTAATGCTTGGTGAAGGTATGTACAGAACACCAGGTAGCAGCTTCTAGGATGTCCCTGGTAGGGACAACTCTGAGAAAGGCTGTAGAGGTAGATGCAGCCCTGGTAGAATGTGGTCTTATCCCCTGTGGGGTAGGCTTTCCATGGTGCTTATAGCAGAAATGAATGCAGTGGCCTATCCATTTAGAAATGATTTGCTTTGAAATGGCCTTCCTCTCTGCTCCTGCAGCAAAGTGCAACCAGCAGCTGTTCAGATTTCCTGAGAGGTTTAGTCCTGTCCAAATAAAATCTAAGTTGTCTGTGCACATCTAAGTAGTGCAGTATTCATTCCCCTTTGTTCTGTGGATTAGAAAAGGTTAGAAAATGAATGGACTGATTACGGGCCACACTGGATACCACCTTGGGCATGAAGGAGGGATTGTTCCTGAGGGACACCCTGTCCACATGAAAAATGATGAAAGGCTCCACTGCCATGAGTGCCTGCAATTCAGACACCTTTCTTGCTGAAGTGATGGCTAAAAGGAAGGCTCTTTTCCAAGAAAGGAATTTCAAATCTGCATTTGCAACTGGCTCAAAAGGAGGTAGAGTGAGTTTTTCCAATACAAAGTTAAGGTCCCAGGCTGGAGTAGGGGCTCTCCTGGGTGGTCTTAAGTTTTTGGCCCCTCTGAGGAACTGCTTCAGCAGTGGATGAGAAAAGAGGGGTGGTTCTGTGTTGTAATGAGCTGAAATGGCTAAGGCATGAATTTTGATGGAGGAAAAGGAAATGCCCTTGTGAAGCATCTCAGTTAAGTATTGAAGAATCTGAGGTAAATTGGGCACTGCTGTGCCCATCCCCTGAGTTTGTTTCCAGGAACAGAATCTTTTCCATTTTTCAGCATATGATTTTCTAGTACTAGGCCTCTTTGCCTCCAGAATGACATCCAACACTTGCTTACTGAGGGATGGTAATGGAGAGATCAGGAAATTAGCCAGGCTGCCAGGTTCAGGGTTTGAAGCTGTGGGTGTAGAATCTGGCCCTCCTGCTGGGACAGCACGGCAGGAGTCTGAGGCAGGTACCATGGTGCCAGCAGTGACACACTACGCAAAAGGGGGTACCAGTGTTGGCGTGGCCAGTCTGGTGCAATCAATATCATCCTTGGTTTGTCCTGTTTGATCTTTAGTAGTACCTTGGAGAGGAGAAGCAGAGGGGAATTTCCAGGGGAAGGACAGGGCATCCACTTTCCAAGCTTGTTTGTGGGGAGTCCTTGTGCAGACCGTTTTCCAATTGGTAGTTCGGGGAGGAGGCAAACAGGTCTATATCTGGGCTCCCCCATTTGTTTCTCAACATGTTGAATATCTTTGGTTCCAGTTTCCACTCATGTGGGTCCATGAGATTTCTGCTTAGTTCGTCTGCCAGTGTTTTAGCTTTCCTGGCAGGAATTGAGCCTGTAGATGCACTTGTTAGCTCAAGGCTGTGTTCCACAGAGCCATAGCTAGTCTGCAGAGAGGGTATAAGTGGGTTCCCCCCTGCTTGTTTATGTACCACATAACAGTGGTGTTGTCCTCTTTACCATTAATTTCCCTTGAAGAATGTGGTCCTTGAAGTCTGTCAGAGCATTCTGTACAGCTACCATTTCTTTTTGATTGATATTCAGATGCATTTGACTTGGGTTCCATTTGCCCTAAATGCACTTTCCTGCCAAGTGAGCCCCCCATGCATAGTCTGATGCATCTGTTGTTAGGGTTTGGGCGGCAGGGGGCAGAATGAATGGCAGTCCCTTGTTTTGGTGGCAGGCCTCTGCCCACCTAAGGAACTCTATCTGTAGACAAAGTATGATAGGAATAATTGCTTCTAGATCCTGAGAATGTTAACACCATAGGCTTTTTAGATACCATTGTAGTTTCCTCATATGCAGTCTTGCATATGGAATTAGGAGAATGCAGGAGGCCATGAACCCCAGGGCTTGTAGTATTTTCCTTGCAGATAGCTGGGTCTTTGTGGCCATTAGTTTGAAGTAGGCTGTCAAATGAACTTGTTTCTCTGACATGAGGAAAACCATCTGGGAAGTTGTGTTCAAGCGTGCTCCCAGGAATACAATTTGTTGGCAGGGTACAAGATGTGATTTATTTTTGTTTATGGTGTACCCCAGAGAAGTTAGCAATTTCTGTACAAATGCCAGATGATTCAATAGTATGGCCTGGCTTTCTGCCTGAATTAGACAATCGTTCAGGTATGGATATATTTGGATATTTCTTTCCCTGCAAAATGCAATGACTGGAGCTAGGCTCTTTGTGAATACCCTGGGCGCAGTAGATAAGCCAAAGGGCAGTGTAGAGAACTGATAGTGCATGTAGCCTGCTTTGAAGTGTAGGTATCTTCTGCAAGATTCCCTTATTGGGATGTGCAGGTAAGCTTATCCCACAGACATTGCCAACATACTGGCAGACAGGTTCAGTGCAAATTTCTCCCCTCCCTCCCCCCCAAAAGGAGAAATATCTATCCCACCAGAGTCTAGCCTCCCAAACATCTCAGATGCCCAGGTGAGAGCTGCTCTCTCTAAAGCAAAAAACACAGCATCAATGGGACCGGACTGTGTCCCCGGCTGTGTGCTACACGAACTCAATGAGGAACTAAACCCACACATAAGGCTGCTGTTTAATCTTAGCCTTACTACAGGATACGCACCAAAGAATGGCGCACGGCAACTGTGGTCCCACTCCACAAAGGCGGTGCTTCTACGGACCCTGAAATTACCGCCCATAAGCTTGACAAGCCTTGTCTGCAAAGCTATGGAGAGGATCATAATGGAACTCATAAATAAAGACATTGGGGACCTACAGACACTGGATCCTACCCAATTTGGCTTTGTCAAGGGCAGATCCTGCCTCTTGAACTTGGTCAACTTTTTTGAAACAGTCACTAAGGCCATTGATGAGGGCAAGGCAGTTCACACAGCCTACCTTGACCTAGCAAAAGCGTTCGACACAATACCCCACTGGGCATCATAGAAAAGCTCACCAGCTTAGATGTAAACCCATATGTCACAAGATGGGTTGCAAACTGGCTCAAGGACAGAACACATAGGGTTAGAGTTGCTGGTGCCATGTCAGACTCTAAGCCGGTCACGAGCGGTGTCCCACAGGGCTCAGTCCTGGGCCCCTCTTGTTCGGCATTTATTTTTCTGAAGTGCAGGCAAACATAGGGGATTGTGGCTGACAAAATTTGCAGATGACTGCAAACTGGGCACCATAATTGACACTCCATCAGACACAGACATCCTCCAGAGAGGTCTCATAGAAATGGATAACTGGTGCCAGAGTCATGGGCTTAAGCTAAATGCCAAAAAATGTATAGTCATACCCTTTGGGAAAAACAAGGTAACCCCTAATTACCACATAGGTGGTAATCCATTAAACACGGAAGAAGTTATCAGGGACCTGGGGACCCAAGTTGACAGTAACCTCTCTTTGACACTCACATTGCCAAAGTGGTTAGGAAGACCTTCTACATTGCCCACCTGATCATGAAGGGATTCACATCCAGATCAGGAGAGGTCATTGTACCCCTGTACTCTTCACTTATCAGACCAATGATTGAGTACAATGCCCCATTCGGAATGTACCTTACCCGACACCTGCAGCAGTTGGAAAGACCCCAAAAGTTCCTCACCAAAAGGATAAAGGGGCTCAAACATATGTCATATGATGCCCAACTGAAGAAACTCCAGCTCTATTCAGTCGCATACCGTCTGCTCAGAGGTGATCTGTGCCTGACATACAAGGCCATGTCCAACCCGGAATTAATGGACATGCTCCACCTCAAAAAATCCAAATCCACCAGAGCCACGAGAGCAAGAGACTTAAACCTCAACACGGATATAAATAGGATGTGCTGGAGGGACAGATTCATCACCCAGAGACTCCCTACACTATGGAACAGAATCCCAGTCCATGTGAGGCAGAGCCCCTCACTGACTCTGTTCAAGAGAAATCTTGACGAGTGGATGGGAGATCGTAGGTTTACCCTGGGAATCATCTCTGTGTCACTGCTGGACAGAGGCACAGCAAACTAATGGATATAGTATTCTCATCCTAAGGGGTGGTGAAAGCCACACACACTCTGGCTGGGCTTATAAATGCCCTAGGGCAGATAGCCTAGTATGAACCTATGAACCTATGAACCTATGAACCTAAATCCAGTGTTGCCAATAAGGCATCCTTGCCTAGCATAGGAAGCAGTTGGTGAAGAGTTAGCATCTTGAATTTTGGGATCACCAAAAATGTGTTTAGGATAGAGCGGTCCAGGATAGGACGCTAGGAGTTGTCTTTTCTGGGCACCAGAAAAAGTCTTGAGTAGAAACCTTGTCCTCTTTCCTCTTCTGGGACAGGTTGAATAGCCCTGATGCTTAAGAGAGAGAGAATTTGCTTTTGAGCATCTACCCACTGATTTGAGGGTAGATCTGGCCAACTGTTTTGGGTTGGTAAGGAGTGGAAGTGGAATCTGTATCCTTGGAAGACTATATTTAAAACCCATTTGTCCTGGGTAATGAGTTCCCAATTTTTTGCCTGCAGGGCAATCTTTCCCGCTAAAGGAACAGTCAGTTGTGCAGGGCTTGGAAGATTTAAAGTTAAGTCACTGAGACAGTTTACCATAGGGGGGAGTCTTACCACTCCCTGCTTTGGAAGTGGGAGCCCCCCACTGCTTAATCCTTTGAGTACCTTGGGACTGAAGCCTGGGTGTTCTGCTGGTTCTGGGTTTGGACTGAGAAGGCCTGGAAGAGGCAGGAAAGGACCAATTTTTAGTGGGCCAATGCCTACTTAATCTTGGAGGCTGTACTTGCAGGAAATCTTTAACAGTTTGCATAGATTTTTCTTTTTCCTCCATCTTTTTAAGTACTTCTTCTGCTATGTTGCCAAACAGGCAGTCTTGGTTTAAGGGAGCATAAAGCAATTTAGCTTTAACATGATCTGGCAAAGACTGCTCCTTAAGCCAAGTATGCCTTCTAAGTACAGACTCAGTGACAGCAACCCTGCAAGATGCCTCTAATGAATCAAAACCACATTGCAAAGTATGTTTCCCAACTTGTTCAGCAGAATGCATTAAATCCTGTAACTCTTTATTTTCAGCAGTCAGGAATCAACATGATTTTCTGTTTAAGCAATCCAATGATATGCTGCTGATACTTTAACATATGATACTGGCAGTTTAAGGTCCTAATGGCCAAGGTTGCAGAAGTATATACCTTCTTACCCAACACCCTGGAATCTCTATCAGAGGGGGTAGGATTTTTGGCAGTAGTAGCCTTAATGCCCTTGAGTCCCTGTGAAATGGTCTCGGGATCCACAGTAGGATTTTTAAAGAGGAACTTGTAAGAGTCAAGAACCCTGTAATATCTATCAGATTTTCTGGGAGCAGGACGTAAAGAGTCAGGGGATATGCTAGATTCCGAGATGGCATCATCAAATATGTCCAGTACAGGAGCTATAGCTAAAGGCCTGTGTTGGGGCAGGAGTAAGAAATCCCTAAGTCTCTTTTTAGAATCAGAGTAATCCTGGCTTTCCCAGCGAAAATGCTCCCTAAGAGTATGCAAGGTTTCACAAAAAGAGAAATCCTCTGGAGGGGAAGTAGAGGGAAAAGAGTCCTCTGCATCAGAATCCTCATAGGTAGATAAGGGTAAATCCTGGTCATCAGAGGAAACAGAAATTTCATAGTCCTGATCAGAAGAATCATAAGGAAACTCAGTCCTAGGTCTCCTAGAGGGGGAAGGGTGGCTTCCTCTGATTAGAGTAATAAGGTCTTCAGCCATTCTTATCATTTGTTTTTTAGGCATAGAGGCCTGACCATGTGGTCTGGTGTCAGTTTTCTAGGCATGGATCGAGTTTTAGGCCTTGAAGAAGATGGCATCAGTTTAATATGCAAGTCAGTAGGCCTGAATACACCCTCAGAAGCCGGTGACTGCACAGCGGCTCCGGACCCATCCAAGGTAGAGACATCCACAGGTTCCATAGTTGAAGCATCTCGTGGCATACCGGACTCCAAATGGGTCTCAGTAGAGGCCTGTGAATCTGAAGTAGTGGGTATCAGGGGCTGTAAAACCGCCTCACGTAGTACCAGTGAACTGGCGACTAGCTTAGGAGAAGCATCGTCGGCAGCTTTGGACCTATGCAGTCTGTCTCTGTCTTTATCTTTGCATTTTTTTCAGAATGTCAGTAGTCGGGTGGCTTACTGAAGCCATATCTGTATAATTGAACCTAGTACTAAAATATTTAGAAGCATAAATAAACTGACAGCGAGGTATGTCGTGGTCAGGGCCTAAGCAAGGAATGCAGTATGAATGAAAATCTTTATGAGGTATGTGCTTTCCACAAGAAATACAATTATTAAGTTTTACTGACATTGGTTTAGAGCAAGAAAACATTTCCCCAATGGGGTACTTAGCTTAGTTGAAGACTTTGGTTCTGAAACTCGAAAATGAAAATTTCAGGAGTTGGCCGACTGGCACTTGCAAACTGCTTCTGCTTCGGGCACCACACAGCAAGAAAGACTGATGTAATGGTGTCGGCTGCATGCTTTATACCCCTGACTACCTGACGTCATGGAAGATGAGACAGCAACCGACGCAGGACCCAAGTCTTTGATAATCACGCCGACTGAGAGCTACTGCAAGCAGATAACCCAAATGTGATGACTGCGACAGTGAAACACAAAGAACATCTAAAGGTCTGTGGCTGACAAAGTTTGCTTATGACTGCAAACTGGGAGCAGTTACAGAATCTCCTAATGATGTCAACATCTTACAAGAGGGTCTTACACAAACAAATGATTGGTGCCAAAGTCATGGCCCTAAACTCATTGTAAAAGAATGTATTATCATCTGTTTCAATAAGAGTGATGTTCCTGTTAACTACCACATTAATAGAAACACCTTAAGTATGTACTCAGTGGTGAGAGACCTGGGCACACAGGTTGACAGCAAGTTTAACTTTGATCACCATGACTCCACAATGGTAAGAAGGACATTCTATATCGCTCATCTCTTAAGTAAGGGCATTGCCTCCACAAAAAACGCAGTTGTAACCTCCCTGTACTCTTCGCTCATTAGGCCAATAATTGAGTACAACACTCCTTTTGGTATGTACCTTGCCAAGCACTTGTAGCAATTGGAGAGACCACAAAGGTTTCTCACATGGAAAATTCAAGGCTTTCAGCATCTATCTTATGTGGATCATCTGAAATCACTGTCACTTTATTGTTTCATACAGACTACTCAGAGGCAATCTCTGCCTTGCATATAAAGCGATTCCTGATGCTGTATTATTGGAAATGCTGCATATCCATAAGTCAAATGGTACATGGGTTACTCATTCTAAAGACCATAACATGGTATGTGACATTAACAAAACCTGCTGGAGGGACAGATTTGTCTCCTAGAAGTTTCCATACCTTTGGAACAAAGTCCCACTTCATGTCAAACAGAGCACTTTATTGGCCTTCTTTAAACGTAATCTGGATGATTGGATGGGTAACTGTAAATTCACCCTGGGGGTTCCATCAGTGTCCTTCTTGGACAGGGGCACTAGGTACTGATCATGGAAATAAGGGTAGAACTTGGCTAGGCTTGTAAGGGTCCTAGGACCATTAGTCCAGTAACTTCCTATGATCCTGTGATATATTCTGTGCCTTTTATGTAAACAGGTTACAAGGGTGCATAGATGCAACAACCTTGTGGTCACACATTAGTAATGACTAAGTGCCTAATAAAGTAATCCCTTGATAATGTTGCTTATCATAAGCATTGCCTTCTTAGCTGCTTAAAACTCATACTAAATCAGTGAAAGTGTTTAGAAATTTCTAAATAATAATTGTGCATTCTTGAGGGAAAGTGGGAGTTTTGGGTTCTGTTCCAATCTTTTATTTAAATACAAGCACATGAAAATATGGTTGTTAGTTATACTTAGATAAAAAATGTAAAAGCACTACTTGGGGGCTACTGTTTGAACAACTTCATGGTATAAACAAGAGACAAAATACCGAACAGTCCTATTTCAAATTAAACAGCAATGTTTACTAACTTACCACTTTTTCATTTTATGTATCATAATAAAATACATTTTTATTTCAAACTGTGCCACCCAATAACTAACCATATTATAAATATGTTTTATGTTTACTCAAGTATTTCTACTCACTTAATTTATGTTTATTCCAAAAACTATTAATATTGTAGAATTATCTTAATAAACATGCATAAGGAATAAAACTACTGTACATATTGGCTATTGATAACATTATTTGTATGTAAATTAAGACTTGTGTAAATAGTAGCATATATTTAATGTTAAAAAGTTATTACTGCAGTTAGTTATATGAAAGAAGTAATTTAAATCTCCTACTGCTAAGTTATTAAAAAATCGTAACAGTCTAACAGAAAAATGTATAAACACATAATCCTGTTTGTGGACGAAGACTGAATTCTTGAGCATCATTTTCCAGAAGAATAACATGCCAAGGATCAGAGCTCCTCCATAAGAAGTCACTGTTGGCAAGTTGTGCTAGAAGGCATCCCCTTTTCAGGGTAATTTCTCCTTCCTTTGAATTGGCATGACTGTGGAGCTGGCATATATTTACCTTTACTCAGCCCTCATTAGGGCTAATCATTGAATATAGTGCCAGATTTAGTATGTGTCTGCCCAGACACATGCAACAACTAGAATCCCCAGAGAGATACCTTAACACAAAGATAAAAGGCCTAAACAACATGTCCTACATGGACCAACTCAAAGCCCTGTCACTATACTCTGTATTTTACAGACTGCTATGCTTTGTCTGACATACTAGGCATCCTCTTACCCAATACTGGAGGATTACTGCACATTAGCACATGAAGTGGCATCAGAAAAACTTGGTCTAGTGATCTAAACCTCTTCTGCAACATCAACAGAGGAGGGACAGGTATATCTCAGAGGATACTGCTGCTGTGTATCACACACCTCATCCGCATAAAACAAAGTTCATCCCTGTCCATATTCAAGCAAAACTTTGATGTATGGATTGGAAACAGGATGTTTATCCCAGGACTGGCCCCCACTACTTCTGGACAGAGACAGCTCCTAAATGCTTTACCCCATGTATGGGTCCCATCAAAATTTTCTATGGTATGATCCCAGTTATTCTCATTAGGCATAATATATAATTATCGACCATGGGATGGGTAAGGCGAATGTAACACCAAATGGAAGAGGTTAATTTGAGCACATAAAGGGCAATTGGCTATGCTTAAAATGGCCTGCAATGGCAGCTAGGGTAGTACTTCTCTATGAACCTATATATAATTTCTGGGAGGGGTGGGTTACTCCCTACATTTGGTATTGCATTGGAGTTTGACACCCTGGAAAAAACACTTTAAATTTATTTTGTCAGCCTTTTTTTTGTGTGTGTGCGTGTGTGTGTGTGGGGGGGTGAGTTTGGGGATTCTGATCCTCAATATATATATATATATATATATATATATATATATATATATATATATATATATATATATATATATGTATATATCAGTGTGAAAAACAAGAACAGTAGATTTAACTATACCAACCTATACCCAATTCATTCAACATATTTAAATGAATCTGTTAATCAGCAAAACACAGACATAAGGAATTATAGGCTGCAATGAATTGTTACTTGGTAAATAGAAAATTCATAGTTAGATGCAAATATCACTCATAATATTCAAGCCAAACAATGGCACTGTTCCAGAGTCACTGAAAATAGTTATTTCAACGTAGATATGCATTTTAATGTTAAGCAACAGTGAATGTCATTCAATAGACAAATGGTGAAATGTGTTTTTTCATCATTCGTTACCTTAGTCATATTAACTGTTTAATAGACTCTTTTGGCATATTGTGTATTAGGGTTAAGCCCAAGGGTGGAATGTAAGGGTTATTTTATTTTTCTTGTGGAAAACTTTAATATCTTGTGTAATCTAATTACTAAACTATACATCTTTGTATCATGAAACAGCAATCACATCCTATAGTTACTGTTACAAAGGCATTTATACTGTGAATAAATGACTTGGATATTTTGTCTTTCGAATCTGAATGGACTAAAGTTATGTAGTAAAAGGAAACATTTTTGTCTTCCATTTTGTAAATCCAAAGCTCTGATTGCTTTTATACAAGACACACATGCTAGCTGAACAATGGACTAATATAAATAAAAAAAATCAAGACTCAAACAAGAGCTATAAAACACAAAACTGGAAAGCAGCACAGGCAACCGGAGTGGAAACAACAAAATATTTTATTGAATAAACACTTTCATCTGTTTATAATGTTAGACTTCTTCAGAATCTGAAGTGAATATAGTCAATACATTGAGCTTTAATTGCTAGGTATGGCGGTTGTTAGTGAATACAAATGATCAGCCTTGCTGCCATTTGGTCAAAATAAGTAGTGATCATTTTGGCTTTGCAGAACTAGTGTGCATTTATGTGAAGCTAGTTGGAATACCTTATTGTGTGTCTGTTTTTTTTTTTTTTAACATTGAGAAGCCCGAGGTTTGGACTGTGAATACATTTGCTATAATTGATGAGTTTGGAGGTTGTCTGTGTTGAAAATAATAGTGTATGGGTGTGGATTTGCAGTGTATCTAAAAGTAACAAGCTAGCTATGATTTTTAACTTTCCACCACAGATGTCAGCTTTGTACACAATAAGTCTGTGGTGGTCTGGGCAGGATGTGTGTAAAAATAACTTATCATTGGCACAATGGCACAGTGAGTAGCATTGCCAACTCACATTGCTTGGTTCTGTGGTTAAGTTTTTGACCATGATTCCTTCTTTGCTTGATCTTTTCAAGGCATTCAACACAGTCAGTCATAAATTTATCCTAATTAAACTGTGTTCCTGTGGGCTATCAACCTCCTCATTTATCTGATTTCTTCATTGCTAAAACGTCCCAAGCAGTGAAATGACAAGATGATTTCTCCTCTTTCCTTCCTTCATGTGTGTGTTGGAGTTCTACAAGGCTCCATCATAGGACCAACACAGTTTAACTTGTTTATCAATGACCTAAACCACCACAGTGCAATACACTGATGGATCCACTCTTAAGATGTGCAGCTTGGATACTACCCATTCTCGAAGCACTCACTCAGCAATCCAAGGGCATCCATGGATGTGAAAATGTAAGTTCTTATGGAAGACTAACATATCTGAATTTGTACAGTGTCTCTTACAGATATCTAAGAGGAGATCTTATTCAGGTATATAGGACATTTAGAGACAACTACCTCTGGGAATGTTTGGGGTTATCAAAAACTACTAGAGAGGGGGTGGAGCCTGAATGGCTAACTGAAAGCAGCAGTATTTTAGAGCTCCATATAACTAGTTAAATAAGACAGGAAAAATATTTTTTTTTTCTTCAAAGTATAAAATCTTATAGATAAAGGACTAATTTACATAATTAGAAACTTTGGTGAAGTTTTACAAATAATTTCCTGTCAAAAAGCTTGGAGATATATTCACTTGTTAAAATGAGCAACTCAAAGAATTCTCACCAGGATGCTGCCTTAAAGAAGGAACCACAAGAGATAGCATCTACCCTGCAGGAGTTGTCTTTGAAGATGGATGATTTTAAAGAGAACCAGGAAAATCTTAAAACAAGCAGTCAAAACAGGCTGATACCCTCAAGGAAATGCTACAACAACAACACCAGACAAGGATAACATGAATAGAGGTTTCTCTAAATGACTTGGAAAGCAGACTTAAGGAAGAGGAAACACAGAAAGAACTGCTTCTTAAACAAAACACTTGGTTGGTTAATAAAGTAGATGACTTGGAAAATAGGGAGAGGAGAAATAACATCAGGATTTTTGGATTACCTGAAAACACAGAAGGTGAGTATATTATTTCCTTTTTATCAAGCTGGATCCCTGACTTTTTACATTTAAAAGAAGGACTTTCCTTTGGTCTTGAAAGGGCACACAGAGCTCTTGGGAAACCTGCTACTAACTCAAACTCTCCTCCTAGGTCAATAATTATCAAATTTCTTTCATACTTGGACAAGGAACTGATTTTAAGATCTGCTTGGAGGAAGGCACCTCTAAAATATAAACAGAGCCTGATAAGAGTTGATAACAACTATTCATCCAGAATAATGGAACAAAGGAAAAACGTGTGGCCAATGATAAAGTTTCTGAAACAAAATAACATCAAGGCACAACTTGCATATCCAGCTAAGATAAGAATACTGTATGCCAACGAGATGAGGACTTTTATTGACTTAGATGAAGCCTCTTCATTTATTAAAACTAATAATTTGATTACTTTACCAGAAGATATGGATTGGATATCACCTTCTCTCAAGAGAACAATACAAACAAATGTCTGGACAGATGTCAAAAAGAAGAAGCAAAAGACTGATACTGTTACAGCCAAATCTCTCAAAGCATCTACTATGACATGAATTGTTTTAACATTACTTTAAAGGACCAATTTTACTGCTTGGAATTTTAAAACAAAGGTAACTAACTACCGGAATCGTTATCTATATTTTTTGAAAATAGATGACACATGAGAGTTTTCATATTACCTCAGGTGTGTAAAACGGTACTTTCCTTTCACAGATGGAGGGTTATAAAGCACATAAAATATGTATACTGTAAATCAACATACATAGTATATGTGTATTTTCTCTTAATTTTCTCTTTTCTTTCTCTCTTTTCTCTTTATTTTAACTGCATCTTGTCTTCCCTTCTAAATTCGCTCCTATTTACTATACTTATATAGTCTGTATACATTTAATAACTCACTATCTATACATAGATGAATAATAGTCTAAAATAATCTAGTTTTAAGGTAGACTAATTGGAATAGTGAACTTAATTGTTATTACAATATTTATTAGATCAGTGATAGTCACTGTTATACATAATGGGACTGGGGACATGTTCGTGATTAACTCTGAAATGTTCCAATCATGTACGTATGTCCTTTGAATTATTTCCTTTTAGTATTAACAAATACATAAAAAAAAAAAAAAGGAGGAAAAATGTACTGTTGGTTAAGAGAAGTAAAGCTTTCTTCACATTCTATTTGCATTGCCATAGCAACAGTAAAGAATTGCTGCAGTTTCTAAGGACACTGTGAACCTACAAAGTGCATTTAGCCTCACAGATAACAAATAATAAGAAAAAGTAATGTTGTTCAGTTATTAAAATGAACAACAACCTAAACAAGGTAAAATAAATACATAATAGGATTATTTGTAAATAGTTTATGATTTATCCTCACAGGATTACATGTTCCTGGAAACACAACTGAAATGTTCCCAAACTACATGTGCACTGAAATGTAGCTGCTTGATTAAAAAGTACTACTCACTTTAACATGCTGATTTCATAAACTGTCTGCACTGTAAACGTTACATTTTATATGTTACTTGAAATTGTCAGTCTGTAGAGCACATGAAAAGATACATATTACTTTTTGCAACAGTTACCTCACACTCTGTACAAACTCACTTGGTAACTGATAGCTATTCATTTAAAATAGTTTAAATATTAAATGTACCCTTGAAATGCTATTGACATTTTGACAAAATATAATCTGAACTGTAAAATGAATAACTTGAAAGAGGTAAATTAATGCATAGATTTCAAAGACAGCTCTTGACACTACAGTGAAAGTAAAAATATATATTTACAAGGAAGTATTGAAATGTTTTAGTCTTCCAGTTAAAATAGCTTACTGTCAACATTTTGCGATATCAGAAAGTTTAAAGAGCTAGGAAATTACTATTCTTTTGTCTTTATAATGATTATTAGACAGATGTTAGACTCTGCTTAGTTTAATGAATTGTGACATATGTTTATGAGGAAAAGTGGACTCAGTTACTTACATTGGACTACACATTCCCGGAAACTCAACTGAAATGTCCCCAAATTACTTGTGAATTTAAATGAAACTGCCTGATTAATAAGCATAATTTACTTTAACAACCTGAATCCATAAGCTATCTAGAGCACACGAAAAAATACA
Organism: Protopterus annectens; assembly: GCF_019279795.1. Taxonomy (NCBI): domain Eukaryota; kingdom Metazoa; phylum Chordata; order Ceratodontiformes; family Protopteridae; genus Protopterus; species Protopterus annectens. The sequence goes on from NC_056735.1 coordinate 1,050,916,178, forward strand.
TATTATTTTTGCAACATTCCATATTTGCACTAACCATACATTCTAAACTAACTCAATTGGCAACTGACAAGTTATTTATTTGAAATATTTGTGCCCTTGAAATATTGTTGCTGTTTTGAGAAAACAAAACCTGAATTGAAAAAGGAATGATTTGAAGAAGTGAAGTATTGTACAGATTTCAAAGACAGCTATTGACACTACAATATAAGTAGAAATGTATACATGCAAGGAAAATTTGAAATGCTTTATACTTTTATTTAAAATAGCTTATTGTTAACTTTTTGCTTTATCAGAAAATTTAAAGAGCTAGGAAATTATTTCTAATTTATCTTTATAATGTTTACTAAAGTGATGTTAATCACTGACTTGTTTAATGGATTGTGAGTCATGTACAAGCCGGATTACTGAATGTTATTTCTGTTTACCTATGTTTGCTGAATTTCTTTTATTAGCACTGATTTAAAACAAGGGAAAGAAAGGTAAGGAAAATCTCTGTTTTTGATCAAGGGAAGAGAGGCTTAAGAGTGTTCTAACTGCCCAGAGAACTCTTTAAGATGCTCTAAATACTATTTGATTAATACTTACCTAAGGTAAGTCTTGATTACCATATAGGTACCTTCACATTCATTCTAGACCTGATGTGATTACCCATTCTGGAAGCAGGAGGTGCCCTATGCAGGATGGAAATTATCAGGGTGATCATAGTTCATTCTTTGACTCTGTTTTGTAAATCTAGAAATATGTAAAAGCACTGCACACTAGAATGTAGGGCACCTCTACTCTGAGTCAGGATACCACTTATAAGCCATGTGTTTTCATAACTGTAAGTTGAAGTTGGTGAGCTGAAGATTGGAAAAGTAAAGGAAGACAGTACACCTACAGTAAATTCATATTTTATTGGTAATCACTCATTGTCTCCTGTAGAGTCCTTTTAGTCATATCATTTTAGTAATAATCTATTTGTTGATGGCTTATTTAGTGTATGCTCCTCTATTGCATTTAATTTATCCAAAATGACATATATGACATGTTTGGGAAACCTTAAGGGTAACTAGGTATTGGATATTTTCTAAGTCAACATAATAATTCTTTACACTACTAACATTCCATCCTGATATATAAAATACTATAGAACAATAATAGAATAATATAGAATTTCATATCTATTTTAAGAAAATTCTCTATATAATAATTTAACATATGGAGCTAAGTTGATATTGTTGGTTAAAGGTATGAGTGATAATCCAATATATCTACCTTTATCTATTGGATTAGGAATGACTTTCATTCCATGTTTAATGGGAAATTCATATTTACTTGTATTTGATAATTTAGAATTAATGTTTTATAGAAGTACTTTTTCAAAGCTTGACCAGAATTTTACCCTACTTATATTTAAAGAAGAAAGAACATTAAATTACACTCCCAAGTTTAAACACATAAAAATAACATTCAGTTTTATCAACGAATATGGTATAACTACTATAATCAAAATATAAAAAAGAAGCAAAAAGTTTCTTCCAACAATAACTTGAAATGGATTTAACATTCTTATCATTAAATACTAATGGCTTAAATAATGCAAATAAAAAATCAAACTTACTAAAATATTTAAATCTAAATAAGGCACAAGTAGTATTTCTCCAGGAAAAGCATTTTAAGACTAATGATAGCTTTATTTGCAACCTTAAGGTCTATACAGTCTTAGCTCAATCCTCCTATAGAACAAAGACAAAAGGAGTATCAATTCTCTGGAAGAAAAACATAATCACACCAAAAGTTATTTATAAATATGAAGACAAAGAAGGTCTACTAGCATTTGTTTTAATTAAATTTAATAACAGATTATGGACCTTAGCTAATCTATATTAGTTCCCAGGAATTGGAGCAGGAACGGTTAAAAACACCTAGATTTTATTTCCAACAATTATAAAGGAAATCTTATACTGGGAGGAGAATTTAATTGTACCTTAGAAGCTTCTGAAACCACCGAGAAGTCTTTTCGCATAGCAACTGTTTCAAAATCCTTAAAAAATGGATTGATTCATTTCATTTAATGGACACTTTCAAAGTAAAAGATGATAAATCCTTATTATTTTCCTGTAAAGACCATAGATTTGGAACACATACCAGAATAGACAAATTATTAGTAGTTCAAGATTTACAAACAAAAATCCTCAACTTCTCAATAGTTCCATGCCCCTTCCCAGATCATGACTCTCTGATAATGAAGCTCTAGAGTTTAAACCTTTAATCCTCTCAACTAGAATTCCATCATATATCATGAAAATTAAAGAATTCAGACCCTGGATATTGTCAGAACTACAGTTACTTCTTGAAATTAATAATACAACAGAAATCAGAAGAGTCGTGGTTTGGGATTCATTAAAAGCATATTTATTTGGTAAGACCCTCAGCTGGTACAAAAACAAAGTTAGAGAGTGGGAATCTGAATCATTAGACTTGCAAACCGGACTCTTGACAGCAAAATCTAAAAAAAAAAAAAAAAAAATCAGAATCGTCCAGAAGTCAATCAAAAAAAAAAATAGAGGAATTAAATAAAAATATAATGAAATTCTAACATACAAAACTTGTCTAGCCTTGGAAAAAATAAAAATAAACTCATTAGCCACCACCCCCAGATATCTACATAAGTTATCTACAAGAATTAAAATACAATCTAAAGCAAATAACATTAGTAGTATATATCATGAAAAGAAAGGGAAAGAAGTATCAGATATAGGAGACATCCTTGAAGCATTTTGGTTCCATTTAATGGAACACTTCAAAAAAGAAGATTTAGATACCAACCAAATAAACTTAGATACAAACCTTATCAATATAAAAAAATCTTGAAAACTTAAAACTAGACCTACAAAAGCCTATATCCTGCAAAGAAATTGTTGACAAGATAAGAGAAAGTAAATCTAACAAAGCTCCAGGGATAGATGGTATAATTACGGAAATTCACAAACTCTTCCCTTCAACAGTAATCCCCTTTTTTCATAAAACATTGCTAGAAGTCCAGTCAGAAGCAAAAATACCACCCTCATGGAAATATTTTCTCATAGCACCAATTCTAAAAGATAATAAATCATCAGACCTTTGCACCGCATACAGACCTATATCATTACTGAATAATGATTACAAAATATTCATGTCAATACTAGCTAACAGAATGAAAATCCCACTTTCAAAGACAATTAATAATGATCAAACTGGATTTTTATATAACAGGCACACACATTATAATATAAAAAAGGATACTTACTGTTATAGATTATGTGAATAAAGAAGATAGAGAAACACTTGTAATCAGATTAGACATAGAAAAAGCCTTTGATTCCCTCAACTGGGAATATCTATTTAAAACTTTAGCATTATTTGAATTTCCTCCTCCCTTCATCTTATTACTAAAAACATATATATTAATAACTTAACCTACATTAAATTAGGGCCTTTCACCTCAGAATCTATCCATATAACAAAAGGTACTAAACAAGGATGCCCCCTTTCTCCTATTTTATTTGCTTTGGCTATAGAAATACTTGCAGAAATAATATGCAATAATCCAAGAATAAAAGGAATAGAGGTCTATGACCAGTACATATCTAAAATAATGTTTTTTGCTGATGATATTTTATTAATGCTATCAAACTCCAGAGAGTCATTAGGAGAACTAGAAGAAGTAATGGAGAAATTGTATAAGAGTTCAGGTCTACACTTAAATAGATCAAAATCAAAATTTCTATTTTTAAATAAGAAAAAAAGAACTACAAGTTACAGATAAATCCATCATAGGAAAACAAGAACTTACGCTAAATTATTTAGGAATTGTGTTATGCAAAAATATAAATGAAACAATATTAATAAATTATAAAAACATTATTGAAACAATAAAAAATATATAGAAAAGTGGAACAAAATTATTATAACTTTTGAAGACAGATTGCAATTAATAAAAATGGTCTTATTGCCAAAAATACTATAGGCAACATTAGCAATGCAGTTAATTCCTGAAAGATGCATTCTTAAAGAAATAAACTCATGTTTAATAAAATTTTTATGGTATTCCAAAAAGAATAGAGTTGCTCTAACTCATCATATTAGACCCTGAAAACAAGGAGGATTGAACTTCCCAGAAATAGAAACATATATAAAAGAATCTGTAATTAAAACTACAATAGACTGGATAAACCCAAATTATTTTGCCAACTGGAAAGAATTAACAACGGCTATATTAACAAATGAATTTAATCTGTTAAAAAAAATTCAATAGTAGACAAATCAAACAAACCCTGGTACATACTATCCATAAGTATACAATATAATATAACAAAACCTTCTAAAACAACACTGATTAATCATTACATCAATTCCTTTAGGAAACGTATCACTGCAAACATAGATCTAAAACTTTGGTTTGACCTTTTAACCCCTATATACCATCACTAAGAACTTTCTTCACAAAAATATATAGGGAATTAATAACCTCCTGGGAACAAAATGGATTTTTATGCTAGTTTCTATGTGTAAATAAATTAAATGTTTTAGATATACATATGATAAAAACTGCTTACAGTATTCCAACACAGGACTGGTTAACCTTACGAAGCATTCTAACGGACACTCAAAATTTATGCAGATTAATTAATAATTCCTCATTTAAAGATATTCCAAATTTAATACATTTTCTGTATGAATTTATATATAATAGTTGTGAAAAGAAAAATTCCATTCAAATCTATATAAAGAATTAATAACATATAAACAATTCCCAAACCATCATACTGGCAGTTCTTAACAAAAGGTCGGTCATTGCAGTTAACAGAAGAAATTAAAAGTAACATCTTACTATCAGTTAATTACACCTCTAATACACTGTACTGGAAAATATTTAACTGGAAATACTTACATACAGCATTTTTAACACCAGATAGAATTAAAAAGATCAGTACTACTAAAAATGTTTTTTGCTGGAGGTGTGAAAAGTCAAATAAAGCAGACTGGATTCATATTTTTATGAATATAATAAAATTAAATCATATTGGAATGGAATCAATCATTTTACAAGCTTTATTTAATGAATCATTTACCTTAACTAAAGTATTGATAATACTAAATGTAAATGAAGGTCCCTAATTGAATAAGACAAGTATGTATTTGTTATGGACAATACTTGCTATATCTAGGAAATGCGTAACCACAAGGTGGAATTCAAATACACCCCCGACCTTGGAAGAATTTTACACATTACTGAAGACAACTGCATTGATGGAAATAAAAATCAAAGAACTACAAATCTATCCCAGGCCATTGGTAAATAATCCTTGGAAGAAATCTATATCTTTGTTGGACACTCTGCAATAATCAATATTGTATCTGTGATAACTGATCTGTTAATTCTATATTTAATAACATACAGTGTATACAATTGAAATGTAAATATTGTATATAGTTGTTTAAAATGATATTTAAAAATATTAAGTAAATGTTATTTTAATTGAAAATAAAAAAAAATTGAGAAAAAAAAAGTACTAGAGAATCATCAGACACCCTATGTAGGAGATTCTACAGGAATGAGAAGTGTACTTATTGGCTCTCTGACAGAGTAGCTGATGCATGGAACAGACTACTGAATTACATTAAAGCAAGTACTAGTTTAGATATTTTTAAGAACAGCCTGGACACTTATTATGGAAACAAGTGTTTTGGTATATTAGCAGCTAAAAGGGCATTAATGCTCATGCTTGAAATATTTTCATGCTTGTTTGTATCCTTCTCTTGCACTGTTTGCTCAACAACTCTCCATGAATCCCCCCAAATAAATAAATTACTACTGGTTACCCCCAACGTCCTCTCCTCCCCAAAACCACCTTTAATAGACTGTTAGCCAACAAAGAACTGGTATCCCACACCAAGCTACTGTATGTGATTATTTAATCTCCACCGTCTGCAAGTCATAAAGAAGATACATCAAAAGCAACACTGCCTCTGTCGAATAAATCACTACCTTCCTGACTCTGCTAGGTAAAACACAGCCGCTTTTTTTTCTACCCCCCCCACCCTATTATAGGCTCTCCTATCCAAACCAATCTCATCTCCTCTGAATCAGCAAAGCAGTTCCACAATTAAGTAACCAGACTCACATTGCCAATCGGCAATATAGATAACATCACTTCCTCTGCCTAAAACAACTAAGCTAGTATGAACTAAATAATTCTCTGTTATACTCACAGTTAATTACAATCTTCACATTACTGTACAGCTCTGAAAAAATCCATTCTCATCACTGTCATTCAGCCTTGCACTGCTGAGCACATCTACAGTCCTCTGACAAATCATTGCTCTCTATAACTACACCTAGCAACAATGCAAAATAATCCCTGTATTCACACAGGATTGCTAATAGCTATAATACCATCCCAATTCATGCAAGAACATTCTGCAGCCTGAAAGACTTAAAGGCCAGCTGAAGCAACACCTGGTAAGTAAATGACTCTGCACCTGCACTACCCCTGGTTAAGCTCATAATAATATGGCTGTATGAATTTGTGCCATAACTGTCTGCTGCACAAAACTTATTTTACTGTTATCACAACTACACCCACCTCTACAATCTCACCTCTTTATCTTCCTTGTGCCTCCTCCCTCTTCCCTTACTTGGGCTGCTCTAACTCTTTATTTTATCTTCCTATGTTCTAGATTTTGAACAAATCTTTATAGTAAGAAATATTCTTAACATAAAACTGGACAATCTATGCATACTGTTGATAATGCACTGCCTATTACCACACTGTATTTAATAAAACATTCATCTATAACCCATGTAACTGCTGTTTTTAATTTAAAAAGTTTGTAAGAGATATAACTGATGTCAGGGATGTCCAAATAATGGAACTGTTGCTTATGAATGAAACTGTCTGTAAAACAAAACAATGTACACAATGTCCATGATGTCTGTATAATGGAGCTACTGCCCCCAGGCCTTTTCTGAAAAAGGGCATTGCTCTTTTGTTTACTTTACTGGTAAACAAATGCCAATAAATCAATTCTTCAGAGGATCTATATGTACTCCCTGTCTCTTTGTGTTTTATCCAGGTGCTCTGATTTTCTCCCCCATACTCTGAGCTGTATAATGTATTTCAATGGCCATTTGTGCTTTTCTTTTCATTACAGTCTGACATCGGTGGGTTACACAGAAGGTAACTATCTTGTTTTAGAGGGGGTAGGCAGACAGGCACTTCTTTACATGATTTATATATCTGTACATACATTTGTCATCTCAGTGTATTGGGAACTACTCTTTTAGTAACTTGAAAAATAAGCTTTAGACAGAATTTTCTTTTCCTTGAAAGAAAAAAAATTACTGAATTTCTTTGCTTACTCATGATTTTCCCTCATGCCATCATTGAATCAAAAGGTTCTTTAAAAATGATCCCTAAGATGGCATCTCAAGGGATCTAGAACTTTATGACTTCTAGGGGCCAAGTGAACCCAGGCCTCCAGGGTAATTCAGTTACTTCTGCCACACTTATTATGACAGAGTCTTGGCATGTTAGGGTGTGTTAAAAGGATGGAAGAAAAATCTAAAAAGTAAGACAAAGTGAGGAAAAAAAGCAATAATAATAATAATAATAATAATCTGTTTGGATTCTGCATGTCCAGGATGGAGGTGAAACAAGGCAGGAGCACTGGGGGTTACAGAAGGGATCAGTGTGTAAAAGGGGGCATGTACTTCTTTGTCTAGTGGCACATTTCACCTAAGGCTGGCCTTGTTAATTACAGTCAGACATCTTAGTTGCATATACAGTAGTCCATAAAGTGGCTTTAATGAGTGGGCACTGTGGATGTAAGTGACTGAAACTGTCTGTTGTTTGATCAGAGATGGTTGTCTAATAAAGCCTCCTACCATTCCATTTAACTCTGACCCTTTTATTTGCTTCTGCAGGCCCCCCCAGTCACTATCTGCCACTGGCTTGCAGTTTTTGAGTTTACTCAAGTGCATTACCTCAGTAATGTCGACTTCTTACATTATGAAAGCAGCACCGTGCACCATGTTCTGTCGATGGTTTGAAGCTTGGGCAAGTAGCATGAGTGCAAGTGGGAGAGCAGACGGTCTGGTGAATGACAGTGACCCTGCACTCATGCTACTTGTCCAAGCTTCAAACCATTGACAGAACATGGTGCAGTGCAGTGCAGATTATATAACATTTTACGAGTTAGCAGTTATGGAGATAGCGATATGAGGAAGAAAGCTAGGGGTCTTAAGTGCTACATCATTTAACATAGTGAGAATATGACTGAACACTTCCTTAAATGTTAGGAAAAAGAATTATAAATTATTGAGTTATCTCATTAGTTAGTGTTAATTTTTGCTTTGTCAGGTGGAGAAAAAACACAATTGTTTTTCTCAATATCTTTCTCCCTAGAGTTGGGATCTCTAAATTAGAAAGAAAAGAACATAACTTTACACTAGAGATAGTGTTCCTTTCCTAAATAGATGATGATGTGGAAAACACCATAGCATGCATATGTGGCTGTTTGTAATATTATGTGTATGCATGCCTTTAGTCTGTTTGTAATATTACGTGTATGCATGCCTTTGTTTTGTTTGTAATATTACATGTATGCATGCCTTTAGTCTGTTTGTAATATTACATGTATGGATTCCTTTAGTCTGTTTGTAATATTACATATATGACTGCCTTTGGTTTTTTGTAATGTTATGTGAATGCATGCCTTCAGTCTGCTAATATTACGTGTATGCATGCCTTTAGTCTTATTATTCTATGTCTATCTATGATTTAATCCTCTGGAGTGGGTTCTTTTATCACCATGAAAAGTACAGAGGAATAAATCATGTGTTTTTACCATATGAAGCTTAACCATTCACCCATAAGTAAAACAGCATCAGATTTTCCAGGTAAATTTGATTTCACGCTTGATCTGTAATACCAGCACTGCAGTATTATTTTACTGGGAACTGATGTGCATATCTGATCAGTAAGCCCCAATTACAAAATCCAGAAGAAACACTGACTGAACAGTGGTACTTTGTACCTTCTGCACCAGCTTAATTGTCCGCTACTAAAAACCCATCCCCTATAAGAACACACGCACACACACACACACACACACACACACACACACACACACACACACACACACACACACACACACTCACACATAAACACACACACCACTAATATCACTACCAAAGCATAACTCAAAGTCTATCTATGTGCCATACATTACTATAATTCTGAACATTTACACATACACACAAACTGCTACGAAGTGATATTACACATCTCTACTTCATCACCGCCTTAGTTAAACATTCATTTTTCCTGCATATTCCTACTTTCCTGCACTATATAAAACATGCCTCTCAACCTCTTAGAGTAAGGAATCTGGACAAAGCCATAAAAAATTGGTACAAATAGGGACAATTAGGAAACATTGATCTTACAAACTCAGAAAGTTGATAGAATTTCAAGCTTTGCATTAGCTTGAACTTTCTGAAGGGTATGAAGTCTAAAACTCAAATGTCTGTCATTGATTTCTAATTTCAATCTTTAATGATTTGTCAGTAATTTGTCAGACAGCCACAGTTTTATGAAAAACGGACCGAACATATAAGGCAAAAATCTGGACATTTTGCAGAAATCTGCACAGTTGAGAGGTATGAATAAAACTTTAATTCGCCTGTATTTTATTCATGTGAATGAACACTCACTCATATTGCTACTGCTCGTTTTTAGCAGCTGTTGTACCAAATGAGTATTCATCCTTACTGATTACACTGATTCCAGCTATTCTACCAAATGAGTATTCATCCTTACTGATTACACTGATTCCAGCTATTCTACCAAACGAGTATTCATCCTTACTGATTACACTGATTCCAGCTATTCTACCAAATGAGTATTCATCTTTACTGATTACACTGATTCCAGCTATTCTAGCAAACGAGTATTCATCCTTACTGATTACACTGATTCCAGCTATTCTACCAAACGAGTATTCATCCTTACTGATTACACTGATTCCAGCTGTTCTACCAAACAAGTATTCATCCTTACTGATTACACTGATTCCAGCTATTCTACCAAATGAGTATTCATCCTTACTGATTACACTGATTCCAGCTATTCTACCAAACGAGTATTCATCCTTACTGATTACACTGATTCCAGCTATTCTACCAAACGAGTATTCATCTTTACTGATTACACTGATTCCAGCTATTCTACCAAACGAGTATTCATCCTTACTGATTACACTGATTCCAGCTATTCTACCAAATGAGTATTCATCCTTACTGATTACACTGATTCCAGCTATTCTACCAAACGAGTATTCATCCTTACTGATTACACTGATTCCAGCTATTCTACCAAACGAGTATTCATCCTTACTGATTACACTGATTCCAGCTATTCTACCAAATGAGTATTCATCTTTACTGATTACATTGATTCCAGCTATTCTACCAAACGAGTATTCATCTTTACTGATTACACTGATTCCAGCTATTCTACCAAATAAGTATTCATCCTTACTGATTACACTGATTCCAGCTATTCTACCAAATAAGTATTCATCCTTACTGATTACACTGATTCCAGCTTTTCTACCAAACGAGTATTCATCCTTACT
>NC_056735.1:1050931842-1051151842 GCF_019279795.1 Protopterus annectens
GGACTATGATACCTTTTTCTCTTTTAGTACCCACTTCATTAAATGAATTGTCTAAAAGTTCTACTGGGTAATCTCGAGATGAAAACATATCCAGAAGTAAATGACACTGAGCCAAAAAATCTTTATCTTTCGTAACCATACAGGCTAATCTTATAAATTGCCCTTTAACTAAACTCTTCTTTACATGCAAAGGGTGACTGCTATTATAAGGCAGTAGGCTGTTACTATAAGTTGATTTTCTAAATAAATTACTTACAAAACAGTTGTTCTCCTTTCTGATAGTAACATCTAGATAGTTAATACTATCCCTACAATATGTGTGAGTAAATTTCAAGAACTCTGTAGTATTGATGTAATATACAAAGTCCTGAATTGCTGCTTCGTCACCTATCCATAAAAAACCAAATCATCTATATAACGTAAATAAAGAATACATTTATCAGCAAATGAAGAATTAAGTAAATATTTGCGCTCCCACATTAACATAACAATGTTTGCGAAAATGGGGGCACATATCGCCCCCATTGCCGCACCTGTATTTGATGAAAAAATTGACCTTCAAAAATAAATAAAATTGTTATTTAACATGATATCCATCAAAGTAACAAGAGCAAGCACCTGGTTATTAGTGAACAATGAACTACCATACAAGAATTCTTCAAACCACTCAATACCGATATCATGTGGGATAGAGTTAATAAGCTAACTACATCCACAGTCAAGAAAGAAACATTCTTATTACAATGTAATTCATTTAGTTTTTTCAAATAGTGCCAAGAATCTATACATATATGCTCTTCATTTTTTAGAACTTCTTTAAGTATATGGTTCAAGTACTTTCCAATAAATTCTGTTTTTGAGCCATTAGCACTAACAATAGGCCTCATGGGAGGATCCACTTTGTCTTTGTGTATCTTCGGAATACCAAAGATACACGGTGTTTTAGGATATTTTACTACAAGAAATTCTAATAACCTACCATCTATTAATTCTTGGTCATACGGATCTTGTAAAGCCATGTCTATTCTTTGGTATGAAACATTCATAAATCTTTTAGAAAGCTCTTCATATGTACTATCTTTCAACAACAATGCATTAATTATGTTGGTTTAATCAACTTTAGACATTAGTACCACACCCCCTCACTTGTCTGGCTTCATTATGCAAATTGCAGTGTTGTTGATCAATTTATGTAGTAATTGACTTTCTGTGTTTGATAAATTGTGCACAGTGTTTTCCTTACAAGCTAATATTGCTCAAAAATCAAAATCACATCATTTTTCAAAAACTGTCAAACAATGTATTAATGGAGGATTAAAAAGAAGTTTTTATGAATAGAAAAAATGTCATCATCACTAACACTGTTGCTGAACATTAAACAAAAGTTAAGATTTCTCACAAACATTTTTAAGTCTAAAATGACTTTGACTAGGTCAGAGTGTCTTGTAGGCACAAAGTTTAAGCCCTTACAAAGTAAATTTGCAATATTCATATCAGAAAAATGTGTGTGTGTGTGTGTGTGTGTGTGTGTGTGTGTGTGTGTGTGTGTGTGTGTGTGTGTGTGTGTGTGTGTGTGTGTGTGTGTGTGTGTGTGTGTGTGTATACATATATATTTATATACAGATGTACACACACATATAGGCGTTCCCTATCTTTCATAATGTATAGTTTGTCAAAAGAATGGAATGTGGTCATAAATGAAGGAATGTTTGTTTGACAGAGTGTGTAACACCTCATGAACTATATATTATCTCCTTAAAAGTTGTAACTGGGTGCATGAATAGTTGGACATGGATATGGTAATGGACAGTAGAAGTCCTCAGTGTACTTTTCAGGTGGACAATGGCATCTATTCTCAGAACGTACATCTTGTTTATTTGTTTTTATACAGTTCTTTTCTAACATTGCCTGATGGCAGATCTATTCTTTTCTTATTTAGATTTTTTTGTAATTGGGCTATAGCACTGATCCAGGAGGTCCTTTTTATAGGTTAGCCTGGGAGTGAATATAATGTAATCAAATAAAACACATTAAATTAACTATACTTTATGAAGATAAAGCAGTGGGGTATACAAAGCTGAAGAAAGCACTAGAAATATAAAGACAGGGAATGTAATACAACACAGGTAATATAAACTATATCACTGTTTCTCATTTAACTATAAGAAACAGAAATTATTCATGGTATGTATCAAGAATTCCTTGGTTCCCCTGTTATACACAGTACATTTTCTGTCTTACAACTACCTAATATTTACTCTTTTTGCAACTTGGCAATACTTCATTGCAACTTATTATTAATAGAAATGAATTGCATAGTCTGTTCACAAATGATATTCCTTTAATCCGCAAATACATCAATATCAATAGACTTACTTTCAAACTATCTTTAGAGTGTAATCAACAATCCTTTCTTGTCTCATTTTCTGCACTTACGTTTGAAAATAAAACATTGCCAAGAGTATTATTATCAGCTAAAGATGCTTTATGGACTATTTGATTTAAACAGCTATTGGATAAGCCGGTTTACTATTTCAATCTCGAAAGTAAAAAAAAAAAAAAAAAAAAAAAAAAGTACATAACAGCGAACTAATTCACTGAAAGTACACATAACCTAACCATCCTAATGTCGAAAATCAGTTGTTAATGCCGAAAATGTCAAACGTGACATTTTTGGCACTTAACAGCAATGCCACCCTTGCTGCTACTCCCTAGTTAGCACACCTAACATCCAGATTATGCAGGGGGGCAAGCTCCTCTGCACCCCCCTGTGGGGGGCTGTGCCCCCCACACCCCCCTAACTATATATTTGTAAGAAAAATATGTATTCACATATATAGTAAAATATGTATTCATATATGTTTTAGCATTATGCTTGCTGCATTAGAAGCCTAAAAGGGTTAACACATTTATTCTGCTACAGGCTTGAAAATAATTGCATGTACTTTCTGACTTTGCTTCTGGTCAGCTCAGTGAATGACCTTCTTCATACACTGAGAAACAGAGGATTTTGCTAGCGTTAGGAAAATAGAACAATACAGTATCCTGAAATGTTATTAGACTTAAGCAAATAACCTTGTTCATGTTGAGTGAACACTACAGCTGTAGAGGAACTAGATAAGACTATAGGCTGTAATCAGTATATGCTTTGTGCTCGAAGTAAGAAAGAATCACGAATTGTAACACCAAATCGTTACAGACCGGTGGTCAGCAAGGCCACGTTGTTTTTGAGAAAACTTTCTCATGGGAACATTTATAATTGTTATATCAGCAGAAAAACTTAGTAAACACCTGTTTTAGAACAATGCTTAGAGTTATATTTGACTACGTCAGCTTAGAGGGCAATGGCTTACAGAACAGTATAATAATGAAGTATTTCCTGTATAATGTCAGACAAATTTCTGAACTACATTTTCGTCTCCTTGTACAAGAATAAAGGAACCTTAACTGAACCTTGGCTGCATTGATCTTTGATTTTTCCTTTGACAATATTCCAACTCTGAGATTGCACTACAGTGAGGAAAGGGATGTATTTCCCTAACCGCACTGTACTGTGATCCCTGTACATCCCTTCAAACTTTATATTTCTGAATGCACAGTCCATTCGCAAATATAATGTTTGCTCATTTAACCTGCACACATATGAAGTATTCGAACATCTGTAGTTCAAATGCTTCATAACTATGCAATGGTACTGCGACATTCCAATGGTAAACTGGATAAGCCTGCTACTGTGCATATAAATGTAATCTTAGTGTTCTGACTAAGAAGTACTTACAGAGTTGCAGAAGTTCCTGGTACAGTTATCAAGCCAACATGTAAGGACAGCTATTTACCTTGACAAATTTAAGACACTTATCTAATATGTATTGTTTCAAGTTTAGCGTATTTTAAGTGTAGCAGTTTAAATATAATTTATGAATTGGTCTCACTGTGATAGCAAATATATTTATTTTGCAAACATGTGATTTTTAAAATTCTTTACTAAGAAAGTATTCCCCATCTGACCTGTAAATATATAACAGATATGCTTCTATGCCCGGTTATATGGAAGTTACACAGTTTTATCAGCAAAAACAGTACAAGTCAGAATTTATATATGAACATATATAAGAATGTGAGAACACATGCAGCTAATCAAACTCTTACATGTGTTAAACAACCATATTGTTACTAAAATCAAAATGTTTGTAATTTTTTATTATGTACAATCTAATTCACATCCTCACAGGACTGTATTAGTGTGCTTAATTTGTTATTTCTGTAGCACATAATCAATTAATCAATTCTGTTCTAATTAGTTAAAATATAGTGGCCCAAAATAGAATCTTTAGAATAGAATACTTTATTTTAGAATGATCATTTGCAAATCATGCTCTTTAATGTGGCAACATTAGTACACAAAAAAAGAAAACAATGTCATTGATTAATAAATCACTAACTTACTCATTCAAGCAGTAAATAACACTAGACGCAAACCAAAAACAGGAAAACATGCTGTAAACAAACCAATCAGAACTGCATATTAAACACTGCTGTATGGCACAAAGGGAAAAATCCCTAACTATGACCCAAAAAACAGAATCTGAATAGTAGCTCTGGCACTGGAAGTGGCGCCTGGAGGAGGAGGATGGAGAACAGACAATGCCAGTCTGGACATACTGGGGGAAGGAGCAAAGGTTCTGGTTGGTTATTCATCACCCATTAAGCAGAAACTTACAAGGCACTGAAATTCAAACAAGAGCAGGATATGGGCTTAGTGCAACTTATGATGGTAGCTCTCATTAACAGGGGTTGAAAGCACACACATACATGTATGGGGAGGATAATATAGGCCTCAAAAGGTGACATGGGTTGTTATGTTAGTCAGTATGTGTAGGATTAGAGCCTAGTAGAAATGCCCACATTGCCATCTTTGCCAGATCCCAAAAGAACATGAACCCTCTGTATTTCCATGACTGGTGGTCCCAAAACCCATACTTAAAAAAATCCTCTCACAAATTGAGGAATAATAAAATGCCACTGTTCTTAATATCTACAAGATATTCCTATAAGCAGCCATAATATCACCTAAGCCTGCTTAAATTTATGCCAGCACTACACCTATACCATGATGAGACATGGGCTTCCATCACCTCTTCTGAAGTGGCTCTCTGCTTTCTGTGCTTAAGGAATGGTAGGTGAGCTAGCCAGGAACCAGCACACTTTCTGTCCAGGATGGTGAGCCATAGCTGCTCATTTCGCAGCTTCCTCTATCCAGCTCTTCTAGTGCTAGAGTCAGTATTTGAACTTTGTGCAACTGGTTCATGTCAGGGCTTTATCCCTCTGCACCACAGAAATGGGAACCATAACAGAAACAGCTACTCGTGGTCCTGCAGAGTGGTGCTAGCAGCAGGGAACTGAGAAAAGCGACTACTTTCCTGATCTAAGTATTTTTTTGCTGTTTTTACCTGAGAGACCTTCCTTTTCTTACTTTGAACAAGTTTAAACTGTTTTATTACCTGTTTTTTGCATTGTTTAAAGTGACTACTTTCCTGTTTTTGAGACCTTCCTTTTCTTACTTTGAACAAGTTTAAACTGCTTTATTACCTGTTTTTTGCATTGTACATTATCTGCACTTAAAGTTACATTTGGTTGAGAGTTTGTTGTTAAATTTAACTGTTGAGGCTACCCACTAAAGTGAGCTAGCCTGTGTAAGTGATTTATTACTGTTTTCCCTGCATTTCTGTGTACTTTTTAACCTAAAAAACAAAAAAAAAACAAAAAAAAATCCTTTTTTCCCGCCTTTCTCGACTAGTTTAGACCAGTATACAGGCTTTGCTGTATTCTAAACTGTGGTGTAGCTCCTGTGTTTGTCCATTGCCTTACTTGGATAGAAGGAAGTTTCTTTGCTCACCAGTGGGAGTGGGGAGCCTTGAGCAGCCTATCTGTCCCTAAATGAGTGACCTCAGCACAAGAGCTTGTAGTAATTGGTCGTTTTGGACCATTTCCAGCTCTTTTGAAGTTCCCTGTTTAAAATACACCTCTGAGCGTTTTTTGTTCCCTGTTTAAAATCCGCCCCTGAGCGTTTTTTCTGGCTATACTACTCAGAAACAGCTCCTCGTGGTCCTGCAGAGTGGTGCTAGTAGCAGAGAACTGAGAAAAGTGACTACTTTCCTGATCTAAGTATTTTTTTTTGAGACCTTCCTTTTCTTACTTTGAACAAGTTTAAACTGCTTTATTACCTGTTTTTTGCATTGTACATTATCTGCACTTAAAGTTACATTTGGTTGAGAGTTTGTTGTTAAATTTAACTGTTGAGTCTACCCACTAAAGTGAGCTAGCCTGTGTAAGTGATTTATTACTGTTTTTCCTGCATTTCTGTGTACTTTTTAACCTAAAAAACAAAAAAAAAACAAAAAATATCCTTGTTTTCCCGCCTTTCTCGACTAGTTTAGACCAGTATACAGGCTTTGCTGTATTCTGGACTGTGGTGTAGTTCCTGTGTTTGTCCATTGCCTTACTTGGATAGAAGGAAGTTTCTTTGCTCACCAGTGGGAGTGGGGAGCCTTGAGCAGCCTATTTGTCCCTGAAGGAGTGACCTCAGCACAAGAGCTTGTAGTAATTGGTCGTTTTGGACCATTTCTAGCTCTTTTGAAGTTCCCTGTTTAAAATCCGCCCCTGAGCATTTTTTTTCTGGCTATACTACTCAGAAACAGCTCCTCGTGGTCCTGCAGAGTGGTGCTAGCAGCAGAGAACTGAGAAAAGCGACTACTTTCCTGATCTAAGTATTTTTTTTTTGCTGTTTTTACCTGAGAGACCTTCCTTTTCTTACTTTGAACAAGTTTAAACTGCTTTATTACCTGTTTTTTGCATTGTACATTATCTGCACTTAAAGTTACATTTGGTCGAAAGTTTGTTGTTAAATTTAACTGTTGAGGCTACCCACTAAAGTGAGCTAGCCTGTGTAAGTGATTTATTACTGTTTTTCCTGCATTTCTGTGTACTTTTTAACCTAAAAAACAAAAAAAAAAAAAAAATATCCTTGTTTTCCCGCCTTTCTCGACTAGTTTAGACCAGTATACAGGCTTTGCTGTATTCTGGACTGTGGTGTAGCTCCTGTGTTTGTCCATTGCCTTACTTGGATAGAAGGAAGTTTCTTTGCTCACCAGTGGGAGTGGGGAGCCTTGAGCAGCCTATCTGTCCCTGAAGGAGTGACCTCAGCACAAGAGCTTGTAGTAATTGGTCGTTTTGGACCATTTCCAGCTCTTTTGAAGTTCCCTGTTTAAAATCCGCCCCTGAGCATTTTTTTCTGGCTATACTACTCAGAAACAGCTCCTCGTGGTCCTGCAGAGTGGTGCTAGCAGCAGAGAACTGAGAAAAGCAACTACTTTCCTGATCTAAGTATTTATTTGCTGTTTTTACCTGAGAGACCTTCCTTTTCTTACTTTGAACAAGTTTAAACTGCTTTATTACCTGTTTTTTGCATTGTACATTATCTGCACTTAAAGTTACATTTGGTTGAAAGTTTGTTGTTAAATTTAACTGTTGAGGCTGCCCACTAAAGTGAGCTAGGCTGTGTAAGTGATTTATTACTGTTTTTCCTGCATTTCTGTGTACTTTTTAACCTAAAAAACAAAAAAAAAAAAAAAATATCCTTGTTTTCCGCCTTTCTCGACTAGTTTAGACCAGTATACAGGCTTTGCTGTATTCTGGACTGTGGTGTAGTTCCTGTGTTGTCCATTGCCTTACTTGGATAGAAGGAAGTTTCTTTGCTCACCAGTGGGAGTGGGGCACCTTGAGCAGCCTATCTGTCCCTGAAGGAGTGACCTCAGCACAAGAGCTTGTAGTAATTGGTCGTTTTGGACCATTTCCAGCTCTTTTGAAGTTCCCTGTTTAAAATCCGCCCCTGAGCGTTTTTTCTGGCTATACTACTCAGAAACAGCTCCTCGTGGTCCTGCAGAGTGGTGCTAGCAGCAGAGAACTGAGAAAAGTGACTACTTTCCTGATCTAAGTATTTTTTTACTGTTTTTACCTGAGAGACCTTCCTTTTCTTACTTTGAACAAGTTTAAACTGCTTTATTACCAGTTTTTTGCATTGTACATTATCTGCACTTAAAGTTACATTTGGTCGAAAGTTTGTTGTTAAATTTAACTGTTGAGGCTACCAACTAAAGTGAGCTAGCGTGTGTAAGTGATTTATTACTGTTTTTCCTCCATTTCTGTGTACGTTTTAACCTAAAAAACAAAAAACAAAAAAATCCTTGTTTTCCCACCTTTCTCAACTAGTTTAGACCAGTATACAGGCTTTGCTGTATACTGTATGTTGTCCATTGCCTTACTTGGATAGAAGGAAGTTTCTTTGCTCATCAGTGGGAGTGGGGAGCCTTGAGCAGTCTATCTGTCCCTGAAGGAGTGACCTCAGCATAAGAGCTTGTAGTAATAGGTTGTTTTGGACCATTTCCACCTCTTTTGAAGTTCCCTGTTTAAAATCCGTGTTTGCGCGGCTTTGCGCGATTGTGCGCATAGCGCAGCACTGGTTAAACAGGCTTAAACTATTCCTGGCTCCTGCAAGTCTGCACTTCAGTTTTTCCCTTAAGAAAGCTCTACTTTCAACAAAATCAGTCTATTCGCTTTATCATAAGCCTAGCACTTGCTCCTAAAACCTTTCTTTTAAGTGAAGTACCCTTAAACTAACATAAGCACTACATCCACCTACAACCCGTGCTAATACCCACTTCCCTTCAAAGTCCTCTCTCTGACCCAGTTACACATCACCTCCTTATACTATTCTGGCATGTTGAGTGGTATATTACTGACGTCCTCTCCAGTTCAGTTGGTTAATCTGGGAATCCTGAGACAATGTTACAATTGTCTCATGTACACAGACAACCCTCTCCTCCTCCCAACAAACACAAACACATGTGAGAGATGCAACTATATAGCCAAACTGGAGGCTGAACTCTCTCAACACAGGACTAGCAAGACCAGACAGGAGGAGAAAGTAAACACACACACAACAAACCCAGTTTCACATAAACCAACCACTACTGCAAACCAAACACATAATAACACAAAGACATACTCGGAGGCTCTAATAAAAAACTTACCGAAACAACAGAGGCTCCCAAAGCAGACATCCAAGAAAACACCATCTCAAAACTCTGCACATGCAACACATAGTACACAAAGTCAGTGTGCCAAACAATCACAGCCCTTAAGGCGAAACACCATGCCTGATACTCTAGTAATAGGTGACTCTATAGTCAGACACACTGATGTCCCACTTACCAGGCTGAACAAAGAGAGGGTAACGGTGAGCTGCCTGTCAGGAGCTAGGATCTGCCACATAACACAAGCACTCAGGTCACTCCAAAGCAAGTATAAATATGACTCCCTTCATTGTCCATGCCGGCGTGAATGACCTGAGACGTACCTCCTTGGACTACATGAAGAGAGACATAGAGGAGCTCTCTGATTATGTAACCCAGGCCGGTATGACCCTGACCCTGAGCAGTATCTTGCCCTCACCAAGAATGATACCACAATAGAAAGACAAGATGATCAGCTTTAATAATTAGCTCAATTACTGGTGTCATTCTTGGGGGATCCAATGTCTGCTTGGGATGACATGCTGGACAAGCCATGCTGCTTCACAAGGGATGGCTTGCACCTGTCACCACTGGGCTTCCGGATATTGGCTAAGGCTCTTGCTACCCCCGTAGTGCCTTTTTTAGGCAAGGCTCAAAAGACAAACCCACCACCTTAGAAAACAATAAAGGAAAAAAAAAACTAAGGGTAATGCTGCTCAATGCCAGAAGTCTAAATCTCAACATGCAGGCTTTCGAAGCTCTCCTCAGTATGGAGAGCATCGATGTCTGTGCAATAACTGAAACCTGGTTCAAGGCTCCTGAGAGCACCCCAGCCCTACCAGGTTATACCTCGTATCATGAATTTCAGCCCCAAAACCTGGGCCGAACCACAAAAGGAGGGGGAGTGTCCATATTCATTAAAGACACCCACATCTCCAGGTTAGTGGCAACACACGAAGCATCGGAGACCATCCATGTGCAACTAACCATAGGCAAAACTGCTATACAACTTGTAGCATGCTACAGACCACCCTTGCAATCTCAGGAACTCCATTCAGCCTTCCTGAAGACACTGGAGGATATGAATGTCTCACCAAATACCATCATATTGGGAGACTTCAACTACCCAAACATAAACTGGGTGCATTACTCAAGCCCCAACACCCTAGCCCAAAGGTTCCTGGAATTCATCAACTCAAATGCGATGGAATAACTAGTCACCTCCCCCACAAGGGGAAATAATATACTTGACCTGATCATCACAAACATGGAGGCAAAATGCTCAACACGGAAGTATACCCCTCACTAGTGAGATCAGACCATAAACTAATAACCCTAGATATTCATATCCCACCTCCACCCCCAGCACAAAAGACCACAGTGAGAAACTTCTCAAAAGCTAACTTTACACTCCTTAGGACTGAAATGGTATCCTTCAAGCCCCTGGGCCAGTGGAAACCACATCCCACACTGCTGAATCCTTCACAAATGCTTTCTACGGGCATCTCCAAGAATGCATGGATCATGCAATCCCAAATAAAACTAAGACCCTTTCCACCAAAGGCAGGCATCCTATCTGGTGGACCCCAGCCATAAACACACTTTATAACAAGAGAAGGAAGCTACTGCAAGACAGAGCAAAATCCCATAAAGGGAAGGCATCCCTGATCAGCACTAGCAAAAAACTACATTCGCTAATAAAATCATCAAAGGCCAACTTCGAGAGAAAAATCGCTAAGGACACTAAAGATAATCACAAGGCCTTCTTCAGTTATGTTAGAAACGTGGGCAGAAACCCTCAGATATGTGCAGAGTTAGTTCATAACGGCAAAAAATACACTGAACCCACAGATATTGCCAACATACTGGCAGACAGGTTCAGTGCAAATTTCTCCCCTCCCTCTCCCCCAAAAGACGAAATAAATATCTCAGCTGAATGCAACCTCCCTGAAATCTCAGATGTCCAGGTGAGAGCTGCCCTCAGCAAAGCTAAAAATACAGCATCCATGGGATCTGACAGTGTCCCATGTTGCGTGCTACGTGAACTCCTAGAGGAGCTAAACCCGCACATAAGAACACTGTTTAATCTTAGCCTTGCTACAGGATACGTCCCTGAACACTGGCGTACAGCTACAGTGGTCCCACTCCACAAAGGTGGCACCTCTACAGACCCTGGAAACTACCACCCCATAGGCTTGATGAGCCTGGTCTGCAAAGCTATGGAAAGGATCATTATGGAACTCATAAACAAAGACTTCGGGGACCTACAGACAATTGACCCTACCGAGTTCGGCTTTGTAAAAGGCAGATCCTGTCTTTTAAACCTGGTGGACTTTTTTGAAACAGTCACTAGAGCCATCGATGAAGGCAAAGCAGTTCATACAGCCTACCTGGATCTGGCAAAAGCCTTCGACACAATACCCCACTCAGGCATCATAGACAAGCTCAACAGCTTAAATGTAAACCCGTTTGTCACAAGATGGGTTGCAAACTGGCTAAAGGACAGAACCCACAAAGTCAGAATAGCTGGAGCTATGTCACACTCTAAGCCAGTCACAAGTGGAGTCCCACAGGGCTCTGTCTTGGGACCCCTCTTGTTCGCCATTTATTTCTCAGATGTGCAGGCAAACATAGGGGGGTTGTGGCTGACAAAGTTCGCAGACGACTGCAAACTAGGTGCCATAGTCGACACACCAGCTGACGCATGCATCCTCCAGAAGGGCCTCACAGAAACAGATGACTGGTGCCAGAGTCATGGCCTTAAACTAAATGCCAAAAAATGTATAGTCATCCCCTTTGGAAAAAACAAAGTACCCACAAATTACCACATAGGTGGTAATCCATTATGTATGGAAAAAGTAATCAGAGACCTGGGGACCCAAGTTGACAGTGACCTCTCATTTGACACCCACATCGCCAAAGTGGTTAGAAAGACCTTCTACCTTGCCCACCTTATAATGAAGGGATTCACATCCAGATCAAAGGATGTCATTGTACCCTTATATTCCTCCCTTATCAGGCCTATGATTGAGTACAATGCCCCATTTGGTATGTACCTCACCCGGCACCTGCAGCAGCTGGAGTGACCCCACAAGTACCTTACCAAGAGGATCAGGGGTCTCCAGCATATGTCATATGCTGCCAGACTGAAAAAGCTCCAGCTCTATTCAGTAGCATACCGCCTGCTCAGAGGTGATCTGTGCCTTACGTACAAGGCCATGTCCAATTCAGAATTAATGGACATGCTCCACCTCAAAAAATCCA
The DNA here is from genome assembly GCF_019279795.1 of Protopterus annectens. NCBI lineage: Eukaryota > Metazoa > Chordata > Ceratodontiformes > Protopteridae > Protopterus > Protopterus annectens. Next base: position 1,050,944,178 of record NC_056735.1, read on the forward strand.
AATCCATCAGAGCCACGAGAGCTAAAGATCTAAACCTCAGCACAAATATGAATAAGACATGCTGCAGGGACAGATTCATAACCCAGAGGCTTCCCGCACTCTGGAACAGGATACCGGTCCATGTTAGGCAGAGCCCCTCACTGACTCTCTTCAAGAGAAATCTGGACGAATGGATGGGTAATCGTAGGTTTACCCCGGAGGTCATCTCTGTGTCATTGCTAGATAGAGGCACAGTAAACTAAATTTAATTTAAATTGTACACTTTTGTATCATTACATGGGGTGGCAAAAGCCACATACACTTTGGCTAGGCTTATAAATGCCCTAGGGCAGATAGCCTAGTACTATACTATGAAACTATCAAACTATGAACAGCATTTTGTTAGGCTGTGCATGACATGCCATGTGACACAGACTTGAATTAAATGAAACTTACAAAAAAACTGCCTTTTTTCAGTAATATCCATTATTACAAACAGAGTCTGGTGCTATAATAAAACATAGCAAATGAAATTATTATCAGCAATTAAAGTGAAAATAGACTGACATATCATAAGTATTTAACTTTCAAAATGAACTTTCCAGACAATAACAATAACACTTCTGTTTATCACACTGATGTTTTTACTATTATATAACCTGCCAACAAAGTGCTGACAGCCTCACTTTTCTAAAAAAGTAGAAATGAAAAGAATTCATATAATCTTAAGCTATGCAAATTTAGTATCACAAGTATGAATAAAACAACTTATATACTGTAGGCATAATCCAAATTATTCAAGACAGACATTAATTGTATAAATTAGCATTGATTTGAAGCCTCATATATAAAGCAAAGTATTTCTTCTTGCAAGTTTCACAACTTTTCGCTAGGTCACACCATAGAAAGAGCATGAGCGTGTGTTCTCATACTGACTAACAATAGGTTTATGAGAAAGGAAGAAATCCAAACAGCAGTCAAAGGTTAATGAATGCAAGGTACCAATCACAAAAATTGTTTCTCTTTTCAACAATTAGCTCACAGACAATTTTCTCAGATTAGCAGTTATACGTCAAGCAAGTGACAAGGTTATGTACAGATCCAACCAATTTAGGAAACGGCTTCAACAGGACTTACTCCAATTAACTAAAAGTGTTGAAACATGGGCCCGATATTAAATTCTAACAAGAAAGACATTATTTTTGGTATGTCTAAAAAATTAACATCATCCTAGGCAACCAACATATTGGAATAGAAAACAACCGCCCCATGAAGTAATCAAAATGCTTAGATATCTTAATTTCTAGCCAAGCCACTAACACTTTAACCATATAAAAGTCAAAATCAACAAAACTCTTACAGCTTGAATATAATCTCTCCCACTTGTTGCTTCCCAGAAAAAAAAAACAAAAAACTTTCTTTGGTCTCTATATTGATAAATAGATTTATATCTGAAAAATAGGTCCCTTCCATCTAGAAAAAAACAACTTTATTATACTTTTATACAAAGGTGACACATCGACAAATTATAATAACTACAAGCCCATTGCAATCCTTTCCCTCCTATCAAAAATACCTGAAAATGTATTTATACACAGCTTCTACATCACCTAAATTCAAATATTCTGCTATTTGCAACACAGCAAGGTTTCAGAACTAACCACTGCACAACCTCCATCTTCTTTCACTTCAACAACACTATAAACTGCACAGGAACAATGGTAACATAGTGTTAGCTGTGTTCCTAGATTTATCTAAAGCTTTTCGTACTATATCACACCAACATTTATTCACTAAACTCTATTTTATAGGTCTGTCTCAATCCTCCATTAAACTGTTATCTATATAAAAGACAACAGGACTTCTCTTATTTTTTTCCATTTACCATAGTTTGTCCCTCGAGGCTCTGTACTAGGACTCTTTCTCCTTAATATTTTTATAAACAAGCTTCCCTCTGCCATAGACCTTACAAATACACTACAATACACAGATGATTCCACTTTAATATGTACAGCCCCACCAATATCCAGACTCCCAGAAATCACTCAAACTTTGTTCTGTTCAATCAAAACCTGACTGAAAAATCCAAACCTATTCCTTAATCCCAATAAAATAAAATTGATGCTCTTTTTCCCAAAGCATTCCCTCAATCAAAACTGTCTTTCATGGTTACATCTGCTAATGATACTAAAATTGAGGTAGTACCACATACTGAACTACTGGGAATTGTAATACATGACAATCTTACATTTGATCAACATACTCTTCAAACAGTTAAAAAGACCATCACAAAGTTGGCTACCTTTGCAGTGCAAAAACCGTGTGTTACAAACCCAGCAAGAGAAACCTCAGCCTCATCCTATTTGCTTCCAGCTCTCTTGTGTGTCTCACTTATCCTTACAAACCTAAGTTCTTCACTAAAATGCAAACTGGCCTCCTGTTACAACAAAGTAGCTAAATCACATATCTCACAAAATCAGTGTGGCTCACAGTCACAGCCCTTAAGGCCAAACAACACACCAAATACACTTGTTATAGGGGACTCTATTGTCCGGCACACTGACGTCCGGCTCACCAGACTGAACAAGGAGAAGGTCACTGTAAGCTGCCTGTTGGGTGCCGGGATCTGCCACATAACACAAGCACTCAGGTCACTCCAAAGCAAGTACAAGTATGACTCTGTCATTGTCCATGCTGGTGTGAATGACCTGAGACATACCTCCCTGGACTACATGGAAGAGACATAGAGGAGCTCTCTGACCATGGAGCCCAGGCTGGTATGACCCTGACCTTGAGTAGCATCTTTCCCTCACCAAGAATGATGCCAAAGTATAAAGACAAAATGATCAGTTTCAATAATTGGCTAAAGTATTGGTGTCATTCAAAGGGGATCCAGTGTCTGTCAGCCTGGGATGACATGCTCGACAAGCCATGTTGCTTCACTAGGGGTGGCTTGCACCTGTCACCTTTAGGCTTTCGTATACTGGCCAAGGCTCTTGCCACCCCCATAGTGCCTTTTTTAGGCAAGGCTCAAAGGGCAAACCCACCTCCATAGACAACCCAAGGATAAAAAGCTAAAGGTAATGCTACTCAGTGCCAGAAGTCTAAACCTCAAGATGCACTTTTCGAGGCTCTCCTCAGTATGGAGAAAATCAATGTCTGTGCAGTAACAGAAACCTGGTTCAAGGCTCCTGAGAGCACCCCAGCACTACCAGGTTATAACTCATACCATGCGTTTTGGCCCCAAAACTCAGACCGAAGCACAAAAGGAGGGGGGTATCTATATTCATCAAGGATACCTACACCTCCAGGTTAGTGGCACTGCATGAAGCATCGGAAACCATCCATGTGCAACTAACAGTGGGCAAAACTGCCTTTCAGTTTGTAGCCTGCTACAGAATACCCTCCCTATTACAGGAACCCCACTTGGCATTCCTGAGAACACTGGAGAATATGAAGGTCTCTCCAAACACTATGTTATTGGGTGACTTCAACTACCCAAACATTGACTAGGAAAACTACTCAAGCCCAAACACCTTCTCCCAACGGATCCTTGAATTTATAAACTCTAACACAATGGAACAACTGGTCACCACTCCCACAAGAGGGAACAACATATTGGACCTGGTCATCACCAACATGGGGACTCTATGTTCCACACCAGAGGTAAACCCCTCATTGGTAAGATCAGATCATAAACAAATTTCCCTGGACATCCATATCCCATCCCCAACCCCAGCCAAGGAAATCACTGTAAAGAATTTCTCAAAAGCCAACTTTGCACTTCTCAAGACTGTGATGGAATCCTTCAAAGCCCCCGGGCCAGAGGATAATACAGCCCAATCCGCAGAATCCTTTACAAATGCATTCTATGAGCACCTGCAGGAATGCATGGATCATGCTATCCCAAATAAAACCAAGACTCACTCCTCCAAAAACAGGAGACTGGTCTGGTGGACCCCAGCCATAAATAAGCTATACAACAGAAGAAGGAAGCTACTACATAACACAGCAAAATCCCAAAAAGGGAAGGCATCTCTGATCAGTATTAGCAAGAAACTTCAATCCCTCATAAAATCATCAAAGGCCAGTTTCGAAAGAAAAATTGCCCTAGACACTAAAGATAATCACAAGGCCTTCTTTAGTTATGTCAGGAATATGGGTGGAAACTCCCAGATATGCTCTGAACTGTTGCATAACGGTACAAAATATACTGAACCTACAGACATAGCCAACATCCTGGTAGACAGATTCAGCGCAAACTTCTCCCCCCCCCCCCAAAGGAGCAAATGCTTATCCCAACTGAATGTAACCTCCCTGACATCACAGATGTGCAGGTGAAAGCTGCCCTCTCCAAAGCAAAAAACACAGCATCTATGGGACCGGACGGTGTCCCAGGCTGTGTGTTACACAAGCTCCAAGAAGAACTGAACCCTCACATTAAGTCACTGTTCAAACTTAGCCTTACTACAGGATATGTACCCAAAGAATGGCGTACAGCTACAGTGGTCCCACTCCACAAAGGTGGTGCCACAACAGACCCCGGGAACTATTGCCCCATAAGCCTGACTAGTCTGGTTTGTAAAGCTATGGAGCACATTATCATGGAACTCATAAACAAAGACATTGGGAGCCTCCCGACACTGGACCCTACCCAATTCAGCTTTGTTAAGGGCAGATCATGCCTCTTAAACCTAGCTGATTTCTTTGAAACAGTTACCAAAGCCATAGATGAGGGCAAGGTAGTCCACACAGCCTACCTGGACCTCACAAAACCGTTCGACACAATACCCCACTTGGGCATCATAAATAAGCTTACCAGCTTAAATATCAACCCCTATATCACAAGATGGGTTGCAAACTGGCTCAGAGATAGAACCCACATGGTCAGAATCGCAGGTGCCATGTCCGAATCCAAAGCAGTTACAAGTGGCGTCCCACAGGGCTCAGTTCTGCGACCTCTCTTGTTCGGTATATACTTCTCTGAGGTTCAGGCTAACACGGGGGATTATGGCTGACAAAGTTCGCAGATGACTGCAAACTGGGGGCCATAATCGAATCTCCAGCTGACACAAGCATCCTCCAAAAGGGTCTCACAGAGACAGATGATTGGTGCCAGAGCCACGGCCTCAAGCTAAATGCTAAAAAGTGCATAGTCATCCCCTTTGGGAAAAACAAAGTGGCTACAAATTACCACATAGGTGGTAATCCATTAAGTACGGAAGAAGTAATTAGAGATTTGAGGACCAATGTCGATAGTAATCTCTCCTTTGATAATCACATTGCCAAAGTGGTTAGAAAGACCTTCTATATAGCCCACCTTATCACGAAAGGGTTTGTATCTAGATCAAGAGAGGTCATTGTGCCTCTCCACTCATCACTCATCAGGCCCATAATTGAATACAATGCCCCTTTTGGGATGTACCTTACCTGACACCTGCAGCAACTGGAGAGACCCCAAAAGTACCTCACCAAGAGGATCATGGGCTACAAACAGATGTCCTATGCAGCTCAACTAAAGAAACTCCAGCTCTACTCAGTTGCTTACCGCCTACTCAGAGGCGATCTATGCCTGACATACAAAGCCATGTCAAACCCAGAATTAATGGACATGCTACACGCTTCAGGAACCTAAACCTCAGCACAAAAATAAATAGGACATGCTGGAGGGACAGATTCATTTCCCAGAGGCTCCCCTCACCTTGGAATAGAATCCCAATTCATGTTAGACATAGCCCCTCGCTGACCCTCTTCAAGCGAAATCTGGATGCGTGGATGGGAAATCGCAAATTCAACCCTGGGATCTCTTCTGTGTCCCTGCTAGATAGAAGCACAGTAAACTAATCTTAAAAGGGTACCTTCTGTGACCTACTTTGCAGAAGCACAGTAGGCTAATCTAATAGGGAGGCGGAAGCCAAATACACTCTGGCTAGGCTTATAAATAGCCAAGGGCAGATAGCCCAGTATCTACCTATGAACCTATGAACCTAATTGGCTTCCAGAACTGCACATTGAACTCACCACTGGCAAGCCTTAAAGCAGCCAGTTATGGCATACAAACTGATAGATTATCCTGAAAATGATCTACATTAAAAAAAAAACATATTATTACCGTACACCCCACAAGGGACCTCCATAATTGTGATAAATCTCTACTAAGCCTGAGTAAAGCAAATAATTCCTTGGGGAGCACACTATACTCATGTTATATCTCTAAACTTTGGAAAACATACCTATACAAGTAAAAATTACTAACAAACTCCCAAGCTCTAAAATCCAGCTCAAACAGTACCTTCCCCAGTCCTGGTCATGCTCATGCTCATCACCAGGTTGACACCACTAGTGAAGCACAAACTTCTTGTTGCTTCTCACTTTGCCTGCTCTACTTGAATCATTGCACATATAACAACTTCCACTCCTGCACTTGAATCTATGCAGCCTTCTTCAAATACACTTTTCAGCTTTCTCTTTTTCTAACTTCCCCCATCCACCACTCTACCCCTCTCAGGCATCCCCTGTATACCTAAGTTATAAATATAGATGCACCGATTTGGAAAAGACAGCCATATATGGAACTAAGCCTATAGCATGCTGTCTCAGTCATATGCTATTACTACTGTCCTCCTATACAATTCTAACATCTTCTATCCCCTACATAATTTTATAACTTACTTCATTATATCTCTTGAACTCTTTACAAACCTATAACATTCTAAATCTCCCTTCCTACATAGTTTTATAAATAACTTATTAGGTATCTTGAACTCCTTGCAAATCTTTCTTTACTGAAATGTAAAACAATGAGTGAGAAAGTCACTGAAAAAACAATCAGTAAAAACAAAATGAAAACTCCAGCAAAATTAGAACTTCTACTGAGTGACCTCCCAAACCTCTTGTATCAGAGGCACATGTGATATATGCAAATGATCCTTATGAACATCAGGTGTTTCAGCTCATTGGTGATTCTGAATGCCCATGACTTGTTTCATCATTTTACTGGACAATTTCAGGCCAATAAAGCCAAACCCCACTAGCTGTGGATATGCATATTTTTGGCCTTGTTATGACCTCATCAGCATAGCACAAGCAGAGGGTTTGACTAAGCATTAGAAACACAGGGCTGTTATACCCAGCTGATGTCATAACAAGGCTAAAATATGCATATCCACAGCTAGTGGTGTTTGGTTTTATTGGCCTAAAATTGTCCAGTAAAATGAGGAAACAAGTCATGGGTTCAGAATCACCAATGAGTTGAACCACCTGATGTTCATAAGGATCATTTGCTTATATCTCATGTGCCTCTGATACAAGAGGTTTTGGAGGTCACTCAGTGGAAGGTCTAGCTTTGCTGGAGTTTTCATTTTGTCTTTACTGAAATGTAAGAACACAAAACTTCTTTATAAGATTTTCCCTTCTACAGTCTAAATGCATTTACTTCTTGCAAGATTTTAGAGCTACAAGAACTGTATATTTATTTATTTATTTTATTTATTTTACATTTGTTTACCATGAAAGTCTGACTGGATATATGTCCATTTTCAGCACAGGCCCGGGGAGAAAAGCTCCAAATAGCAGAGTATAAATACATTAGAAACATGTAGAGTAAGTATAATATGCAGTTTTCAGTAGGGTGACAAACATGGATAAACATAGTAGATAACATCAAAATCATGCAGCTTCAATTTCAGACAATACTACATGGAGTTATGGGCTAAGTCCCATCAAGAATCCATACACTTATTAGAGTATAAGACTGAAATGCTTTGGGAGACTTTGCAGGAACAGTGGGTAGTGATTAGCCAGGGTTTAAGCAGGGACACTGCCAATGCTGTTGGAAGTGTAGTTTGAGGAGGAGTTTGAAATGGGTTAAGGAGGATTGGTGAGTAAGTTTGGCAGGTAGCATATTCCAAGTTTTGCCTACTGAGTTGGTGAGTAGTGAGTCCCCAGCCATATTTATGCTCTTAGTTGTTTGTACCAGCAGTTTGTCAGCAGAGGGTAGTGTCCTCAGGTTGCTGTATGGCTTGATGATCTTATTTAGTGCTGATGTTTTTTCGGGTTGATATAGTATTTTGTGGGTTATAAGTTGGTTGTATCGGAGAAGACTGGGCCACTATAGCCATCCTAGTTGCATTAGGTTGATACAATGGTGGGTCCCAGAGGTAGCACTTGTAGCAAATCTAGCAATATGGTTGTAACAACTAGCAAGATTGGTAAGGGTGGCTTGGTTCAGGTTAGTAAAGAGGGGGGAGGCAGAGAGGAGGGTAAACAGTAGGTGGGACCGAGCAATAGTGGTTCTTGCAAAAGGAGTGAGGAAGGGTTTGATCCTGTATAGGGAGCCCATTTTTTGTTGAAACATTTGATGGCTTGATTGACATGGATCATATTTTAGGGCATTATCGACTGTGATGCCCAGGAGTTTTGTGTGAGTATCTGAGGATATAATTGTGCCATTGTTGGAACTTACAGTAAAGAATGGTGAGGAGGATTGGCAGGTGGGGGAAAAGATGAGCAGTTTAGTTTTTTTGGGTTTTAATAGAAGCTGACGGTTTGTAAACCATTTTTCTACATCATTGAAAGTATTCTGGGTTAGGGTTATAAGCTCAATTGAGGAGGAGGCGGTACATATTAAAGTAGAGTTGTCCGCATATTGGATGCAGGTCGCTTTGGGAGTGATGGTGGGTAGGTCATTGATAAAGACTGAGAAGAGTAGTGGTCCTAGTATGGAGCCTTGGGGGACTCCTAGAGTAATGGGTAGATGTGTGGATAGGGTTTTCTGCCATAAAACCGCTTGTTGTCTATCAGACAGGTAAGATTGGAACCATTTAATGGAGCTACTATTCAGTGACAGTTCCTTCAGGGTGCGGAGAAACAGTTGGTGTTTGACCATATCAAAGGCCTTAGAGAGATCTAGGAAGAGAGCAGAGGTAAGTTTGTTATTGTTTCAGTTGATGTTGATAGAGTTAGAGAAGGATAGGAGGGCTGATGTGGTGCTATGGTGTGGCCTAAAACCATGCTAAGAGTTGGCCAGTAGTTTATTTTAGGTGAGATAGTGCATTAATTGGTTGAGGATGCACTTTTTCATAATTTTGGCCAATGGTGATAGTATGGCTATTGGTCAGAAGTTTGAGAGGTCTAAGGAATTCCCTCCTTTATGAAGGGGAATGACATGGGAAACCTTCCAGAAAGAGGGGATAGTGGCTTCAGTCAAAATGTGGTTTATTATGATCGAGACATGGTATGCAATGGCATCTGCCCCTTTTTGTAAATATTCTGGTGGGAGGAGATCAGCTGCCAGGGTAGTGGGCTTTAGTTTGTTAATTAGAGATCGGATAGTCGATGTAGATACAGGTTGGAAGGTGAAAGGGAGTGGGTTAGTTGTTGTGGAGGAGTTTTGAAAGGAGCTGGTGGAGAGTAGTTGGCTAGCTAGTGATTGGATGGTTTTGGTAAAAAGTTGTTAATGATGTTAGCAATTTCCTCTGGAGTTTTAAGGTCACAGGTTGAGGGTGTGGGTGTGGAGGTTTGGACAGAGTGGAGCAGTTTGTTTATGCCTGTCCAAAATTTTTGAGGTTTGTTCTGCTGTTTTTGCTGAAGGTGTTGATAGAATTTTTTTTTTGTCTAACAATGTGGCTTTCTTGCTATCATTCCTTAGTTGTTGGAATTTAATATGGTCAAGTGGGTCTTTTGAGATGCGCCAATTGTCCAATGCTTTATTTCTTTCTAGGATTTTGGTTTTGGTTACTTTAGAAAACCAGGGGGCGGTCTTGGTTTTAGCTCTAAGGGTGCGGATAAGAGCGTGGGAATCTAGAATGGAGAGGAATTTAGAATTAAAATAGTCTGCAGCATCATCTAGTGGAAGTTCTTTTAGTATGGTCCAATTGCATGCTCTGAGTTCCTTCTGAAAGTCAGTGGAGTTAAAGTTCTTGTTGTTTCTGATAGATTTATAAAGAACTTGGTGGTGGTTATCTACTTTATGCTTAATGATATAAGTGAGTAGGTGGTCACTTATATCATCTGGGACAGTACCAGTGTTATACAGGTCTGGGTGATTGTTGATAAGAATCCAGTCCAGGATACTGCCTTTGTAGTTGGACTTATTTATTCTGGTGGGTGAGGATACAGGTTGGGTATAGCCGTGAAGGTTTATATGGGTAGTGGAGATTCAGAGGAACAATTGTTCCAGTCAATATTGTCTCCTAACACCATAGTTTCATGGGGATATGTGTTGGAAAGCCATTGGAGGAAGTCTTCTAGGGTATTTGCATTGTTGCCTGGGGGGATATAAATGCAGGCAATGAATATAGATTTACTTTTGTTAAGCTGTAGTTTGCTAACTAGAGCTTCTGCATTACTGAACAAGGGGGGTTGCTGTGAGGCTAGAGTGACATCTATTGTGTTTTTAAACAGAACTGCCACTCCTCCACCTTTCCTGGTGTTATGATCTAGTCTAAGTATGGTGTACCTTGGTGGGATGATCTCATCATTTTTAGTTCCTGGTTTTAGCCAGGTTTCTGTAAGACGTAGCACATCAGGTAAGTAGGTGGCTAGAAGGGCATGAAGATTATGGACCTTGTTGTTAGTACTCCTGATGTTTAGATAACAGGTCAGGAGAGAGTTAGGGGACCTTGTATTTGGCCGTATGTTGAAGGTAGTAGTGGACTGGGAGCTTGTGGGAAGGGTGGGTCCAGGGTTAGGGTGGATGTCTCCATCCCCTCATCAGAGTAAGTTGTACCATGATTATCAGTTTCAGCACTTTACTTATTATTTTATGATAATATCTAGTTTTGTGGGAGATGGTCTGTGGTCTAGTTAGTTGGTGGTTGTTAAAAGTGGAGAGGACAGGTTTGTAGTGAGCTAGGGTTTGGTCTGATTCACTGAAGGTGGGGAGCAGAGATGGTATGAAATATGGGGTGGAAAGCCACAATAGGGCTGGTTTTCATAGATGGTGAGGAGATACAGCCCAGACAATATAACTGAGAGGGACATAATTGGTCTCATCTTGATAGTAGTGGTACTTGGTAAAGAATGTGGGTGGAGAATTAAGGGGGTTGTTGGCAGGAAGGGATGGTGTATGGAGGTGCGGGTTATCAATGATAGGTTGTAGGAGAGGGGAGAGTGGTTTATTGGGCTTAAATTTAGCAGTAGTGGGGTGGGTGACATTTGGGGGCAGGGTGGGGCATGGATTGAGTCCGAGCAAAGCAAGTGGAGCGGGGCTATACCAAGTTACAAGGATTTCCAGGGTCTGTGAGTATGCAGGCTTAAAGAATACAACTTTACAGTGTTTTACTTAGTTCTTTTTAAAGTGAGCTGCAATTTACTAAATTTTACTCGGTTCTTTGAAAAGTGAGCTGTGTTGTACTCAGTACTGTATTAAACAAAGTTTGTAGCTTAGCCAGGCAATTTCACTGACTGATGGGAGAAAGCAAGCTTTTAACCTGACTTTTATACAGATATTTTGTTACTTCTTTAGCAACTGTAAGATGACATAAGCAGGGGGAATGTGTTATAAAGGCTGTATTCACTGTAGAATGCTTATTTTATTACTTATTATAGCAGCCTGACTAGGGAGTCTAAGACTGTTAAGCTATCTTTTACTATGGACCCTAGGCTAGCTGTAGACCCAGTTCAGCCAAACAATCTAGTAGCACAATAGTTACACTTAAGATATTGACCTTGCAGTCCTTTTCCTTAGTGAGGGGCAGTGCAGGAATGCTTTTCTTTTAGTTTTCATGATGATAGTTTCTTTTCAGCACAGATTGAGCCGTTCGAGGTAAGGACAGGTGGGGTGGAAAGACCTGGTAAGGTACATAGAGTCAGTGTATGGATTCTATATGGAACATAGCTAACATAACAGCATGCAAACAGTATTATACATTCAGGCAGGGCAGTCATTAATATTAGTAGTGCCACAGCTTCTGCATTTCTCTATATTCAATTGCAACTATCAGTCAGAGCAGTAGTTTACAACACAGGCAAGTTCAATGAATTTTACGCAGCTTTTCCTATGTGGTTTTATGCTATCAGTAGTTACAGCATTAAGACAGTACAGCTAAATCCACTTGCTAAATGCTAGGAAACAACACTATTTATTTATTCTATTTATATTTGTTTATCAGGTAGTGTCCGACTGGGAGAGGGACCCATTTTCAGTGGAGACCTGGGGAGAAAAGTTTCAAAACAAGTATTAGACAATAACATAGGGATAATAAAAAAGATAAGCATGATCCAAACATGATAATGGAAAATACATTTTCAATGAGCATAGAAAATATAAAAGATAAAGTTACATACGGTCAACAAAGACAAATAAATCAAATAGAATCCTCCAGTTTATAATACTTATCACAGAAAAAGCTATTGGGATTATTTTAGACTTGTTAATTATAACTCCCCAAGTTAAGATGATATAAAACTAATACTCCAGTCTCCAAAACAAACTTCTGCATCACTCATGTAGAGGATATTCTCTTGGAAGTTCTTACATAGAACCTTTATCACACCACATAAAGTTGAATTGATGTTTAATAAGATATAGGATGCTGGAGATGTAAACTAAATGTTAAAGCTGACTGGCAGCATATGTGTTAAGACTGTATAAAACGTCAAACATATTGGGATAATATGAATTCTCTGTTACAGTCTGCTGACCAAATCATCTATTAAATTTAATACACCTATTCTCACTTGTATCACAAAAATAAAATAGCCTCTTTTATGGAGTATAGCAAGAAAAGCCATCACCAAGAACTGGAAGAGTTATACTACTCCTACTATGAAGGAATTTGTACACTTAGCAACTGACGTTTGTCATTCTGACAAGAACATCTAGAATCACCTCTGGACCAACAGACTTTATTGATTAACTAACAACTACTCTTATCACATTTCTTTTTCTGTTTAAAAAGCTTTATTTTATAGTGGACACCGTTGTAAATATTTTAGTTTACTGTTGTTTTAGACATGTATATTTGTTTTATAATATTTCTGATATATTAATATTTTTTTGTTAAAATTTTGAATAAAAACAACTGAGAAAAAAATCTTGATACAGATATTTAGATGTCTAAGAACCTTACTAAACCCCATATCAAACTAGATGAACAAACCTACTATAATAGCCTTCAACACATATATATATATATATATATATATATATATATATATATATATATATATATACATAAGTTTCAGGTCATCACTAAATGCATTACTACACCCCAGTTGGACTGCCATCCTTTCCCCAACAACCAGTAACTGCACTGAATCAGTCTCCTCCCAGTTTAACAGCTACTTTATACAGACCATACTCTTCTTAGTTAACACTGACCTTGCCAGTTTTACCTCTTTCCCATCAAGAAATCCTAATGTGTCCCATGACTTCAGCCTCACTCCCATACCTATTGAAACCCCCCAGCTTGGCTGCTGACAAACCCTTGTTACAATAACTGGCTGCTGATGTCATTGCTTTCCTCATCCCTATATTGGTAAAGAGGTCATTATCTGAGCAATATGTTCCTGCCATCTGGAAACCTGCCTATATTATTCCATTGTGCAAAGGGGTACACCTACCGAGTTTAACAGTTACAGACCCTTAGCTATCCTCTGCCCACTTTCAAAAATCCTTAAAACGTGTATATGACGGTGTGGAGTGTTTTTTCATTTATATAACTGTGTGATTGCCTATGTCATAAGTGGTTGTTTAATAAAGATGTTTCTTGTTAAAAAGACAGGAACTGAATAATTTATGTAATGTTGCTTAGGTTATATAACTAGCAATATATCTCTGAAGTATGTTTGCAAACGTGAACTTGTTATTACAGTTTGACTGCTTTTATATAAATGCAAATTTGTCTGTGTTACAAGTGATAATTTAAAATAAAGATATTAAAAAAAAGTGTCTCCACGTGTAGCTTGTACAATACCTCACTCCAACATCCTACTTTCCAAACACAGCGTGGTTTCAGACCCCATCAAAGTACAACCACTGCTCTACTGCATGTTTACTAACCCTGTCAATCATCTTAGAAATAATGACAAACTTGTGCCAGCAGTGTTTTTAGACACAATATCACATTAGCATTTACTTTCTGAACTTGCTTCCATCAGACTTTCTTAATACTCACTGACATGGTTCCTTAGCTATTTGAAAGAAAACAAGCAGTCAAATGGCACTAGGATTGTTCCCCATTTCAGCCTGTAACCAGAAGGGTCAAACTCCGTACTACCACACAACAGACAAACATTGTCCAATATGCCTGTGAGTCAACATTACTATGTGCAGCCCCAACTCTCTCTATACCCCAGGAATGTACCCAAACTTCTTTTATTGTTATAAAAACATGGTTAAAAATCATGCCTACTCCTTAACCCTAACAAAACAAAATTGATGCTCTTCATTTAAAATAATGTAACAACCAAAAGCAATCTTTCCTAATTATATCAGCAAACAAGATTAACACAGAAACAATCAGGCACAGTAAACACCTAGGAATTGTCATTGATAAAAACCATAAAAAGTCCAATCAGAAACTGGGCTTCCTCTATAGAGCCAATAGATAATTTACAGACACAGCATGGAAAACATTAGCCTCAACCTACTTACTCCTGGTCCTCTTATGTATCATCTGTCCTGACTAACCTAAATACGAATCTTGAATCCAAACTAGCCTCTTGCTGTAATAAAATTGCTAAATTTGCCACTAATTTAACAGATAGAACCCACCACTATCAAGCCTTGAGACAACATAACTGGCATGAACTAAACAATGTTCTAAAACAATCACAATTAGTATCTGCATATACACTTATTTACTACCCAGGTAAATGCCAAATGCTAAAAATATCTTATCGCCTTATCCCCCCTCAAGGGACCTCTCCTCTGCTGACAAGTTCTTATTAAAAACAACCAAGTGTAATAACTCAGCCAGGTACTTACTTTACTCCTGCTATGTCTCAAAAATATGGAACCCCATCCCACAACACATCAAACCCGCTGACAAACCAGCACCCTTTAAAAAGCCTGCTTCGAACTACATCTGAATCCAAAACATATATATATATATATATATAATATATATATATATATATATTGTATTCATATGAATGGATGTTATATATATTATATTATATTATATATTATATTATTATTAATGGATATTATATATTATATATATATATATATATATATATATATATATATAATATATATATATATATATATATATATATTGTATTCATATGAATGGATGTTGTTCATGCTCATACTCAGTACCAGGCCGACTCTGCAGTATCAAAGCATTTCCTACATCTTTCTTTCCCATCTTAACTAACTCCCTTTCCAGTCATAAGCACCTCTTTCTCTCTCTCCCCCTTTTCTCATGTCACCTAAATATTTTCTAACTTATTTCTTATACCATACTCGAAATGCCAGCTGTACTCTAAACATTTCAAAATTTCCTTGCAGAGCTTTCCCAGGTAAACCCTATGCTATAAAAGTCAATACTTTAAAATAATTTTGTAGAATAACTAGCAAATACTCAAATGCCACTGATCCCACAGTGCTTAACCACCTGTAAATGTTGACATGTAGTAATGCAACAGACAAAGCTGACAACTAAATATACCATTGTAAATTGTATATATATACATATATATGTGTATATATCTATCTATATATATATATATATATATATATATATACACATATATAGATATATAGATATATTATATATATATATATATATATATATATTTATATATATATTTATATATATATATATATATATATATATATATATATATATATATATATATATATATATATATATATATATATATATATATATATATATATATATATATATATATATAGTATGCCCTTATAGGAGAAACCTCGGTGGTGCAGTGGTAGCATTGTCACCTCACAGCAAGAAGTTCTCCCGTTCGATTCTCAATTCTCGGCTGGAGCGCCTTCTGTGTGGAGTCTGCATGTCCTCCCCATGGCCAAGTAGCATTCAAAAGACATGCGTGAATGGGTGTGCCTTCGTTGAAGGTTGGGCGTCGAGCTGGCACCTCGGCACCGTAAAAATCTACTGCCAATCATTACTGGACTGGAGTTCTGCTGTGGCGACCCCTAACTGGGGAAAGCCAAAAGAAAAACAACATAGTATGCCCTTATAGATTATGCACATATATATATATATATATATATATATATATATATATATAGTATGCCATTTAAATTGTATGGAGTGTGTATGTCTAGAGAGAGTGGAAGCATCAATATGACACTTTTTTTGTGTATAAGCATTGGTTATACAACTATCTTGCTATTTACATAATAGATTTTTATTTTTGTATTATTTTGATACAAGTAATAAGATGTTTAATATAATGTATTAATTCTTTTTTATATATATAAATGATGAATTTTTAATAATAAGGTAAAAAAGTAAAAAAGAAAAATACAAAAAGTATGAGATTAATATGACATCACATCCTGTAAGGTATAAAAACGGGAACATGGGAGAGTTCCTCCATGGTATGAATAAAGTGGAAGAAAGCGCTAAATACAATCTTTTTGTCGTTTTTTGGCATCCAAAGTGTGAACCGTTCAAGCATTTTAGTGTTTCTTGGTTTTCTGGCTGGTCCGGATTTTGTATTTCGTTTTGAAGTTCTAAAACGGTTTGACGTGGTTTGGTAACCTGATGGCGACAGAAATTCTCTCCCAGGATGATTTGTTGGAAGTTTCCATTTACGCGGAAGCAGTCTAAGGCGTCGGAAGAAGTACTACTAAGGAAAATCACCGAAATAGTGAAGAATGTCCTAATGAGTGAATCCACTGTGAGCGGGATGATTACAGCTGGTAAAACTCCCTGTGACAAAGTTTCTGATGATCGAAATAAACAAGGTACTGAAAATAATGTTTTACCTGTTTCTAATCATACAGTTACAGGAATTGATTTAAAGAGCAACAATGGTGCGGATATGGGCATGGAGGCTAGTGGGAAGTACACAGGAGACCTTTGGGGGTTTGTAGAATCCGTTTAAGAATGTGCAACTGATGCCTACGTTCAATGGAACATACACTGTGAAGATAGAATGCAGGAATGCAAAAGCCATTTTTGATTTGGTGCATCGTAAGGAACATTGTACCCCAAGGCCTCAGGACAGCAAAATTTCCAAATTGTGTAGTACCTGGTGATGAGTTAAGTAAAACATTAATTAACTTGTACAATGAGGCTGGGATTTCCATGATGCGGATACTGGTCAATCATTATGAGAAAGAACTGGTAACAATTACTGAAGACATAAAAAAGTTAGATGAGAAAGTGAAACAATATAGTTGTTTCTCTCAGTTTTTACCTTTATACAATAGTATAGAGGTCAAGTCTAACAGGCATAAAGCTACAATAATAATCAGAAAGCAAAATAAAATGAGAAGGGACATATATGCTTACACTAATAATGAAGCATATATAAGTACTATCAATGATCAGAATGTCTCTCGAGGTTACCCAATAACAAACAGAGAAGAAAGTGATCAGAGGTCTTCTTCCGATAATGGTGGTGAAATAAGAAATGAGGGCGTTGACAATGACGTTAGAAACTGTGACACTTTAACTCCCATGGCTCATAGTAGCAGTAGTAGTACTATGCAGGTAGCAGAAACAAATAAGAATAAATTCAGTAATGGAAATAACAACAGTGGAAACACATCCAGTACCAGTTTAACCAGGGCAACATGAAAAAGACTACCAGGTGGTTCAATTCGACCCAATACAAGGGCAAACAGAAGGGCAAGAACAAGAAGAAGTGGTGAAAGAACTTGTTGAGACTGTTGATAATGATTTTTCCATGACTGTTATTAATATGAGTGAAATCAACCTTACAGCTCCTTGTGTAGATGTACTAAAGAAAGGTTTTAATTTTATACCTTCTAATAGAGTTCAAACAGGAAACTTACTTGTGGAGTTTAGGTTGTTTTTGCATAAATTAAATCTAAAATACATCATGAAGGATGTAAATTTGCCTAGTAATAACAGGGATCACAGGTTTAGGAAACCGAGTACTTTTAACCCCCCATTAATTAATACCCTACAGGTGTTCCAGAAAGTTTGTGAAAACAAGTTTAGAAGTATGATAGACAAAAACATAATAGATAATTTAACAAACAATGAGCCCTGGATGACTTAATAAAATCTAAAGACATCAGGGTAATGAAAGCGGACAAAGGGGGAAAAGTAATAATCATGAATGTATTTGATTACAATAATGCTATGGTCACACTATTAGGGGATGAGCACAATTATTGTAAAGTCAGTTTGGAAAGTGTATTGTGAAGTTACAGGAGAATAAATACTACACTATTTGCCATGTTTTGTCAGGAGAGTTAGATAAAGAGGACTATGATTTTATGTTAAATGAACATCCAACTATTGGAACTTTCTTTGGAATACCAAAGTTACAGTATGGAATGAGTGATTTGAGCTTTAGACCTATAGTGTCAAGACTGAGAACATTTCCATTTGGCTAGATAGTGAACTCAACCCGATAGCACAAAAGGCAGAACATTTTGCACATATTGGAAATATTAGCCAGGAAAGATATATTATATAATGAAATACATTTTGCTACTTTAGATGTAAATTGAGAGTTTAAGACACTATTTGACAAGTAAAACCAATATGGAAGGTTCTAAGATTAACACAATTTGTTCTCTTATGGAGATGATTTTGGACAATAATTTCTTCAGTTTTTGAGAGATTATTACAAACAAACATCAGGTGTGGCGATGGGAGCTAGAGTAGGCTCCTGCATTATAAAATATATTCATGTCCAACTGGGAAAGCGAACATCTAAAATGCCACAACAGTTTTGATAAAGTGTTATTATAGATATATAGATGATTTGTTTTTAATTTGAAAGCATGGTGGAAGATCTGAATAAAACAACTAGTTCCCTGACATTTAAAATCAGTGGATATGGGAAAAAATAGACTTTCTAGATGTAACACTGTATTTTGAAGGGAAAATCACATCTTACAAAGCAAAATATATAGGAAACCATGCTTTACAAATCAATATTTACATAAGGAAAGTTTACATCCACAACATATGAAGAGAAATGTAAATCAAGGGCAAATGATAAGATTAAAGTTATTTCTGGAGAGGATATTAGTTGGTATTTTTGAAAAAATTAGAAAGATTTGGAGACAATTTATAAGAATTTAGATAGAAAACAAAGCAATATACTTGATTAAAGAATTTTTTGGTAGAAATGCTATAGAGAGTGGAAGTGATTTGGATTCAAATGAAATGAGA
This sequence comes from Protopterus annectens, assembly GCF_019279795.1. Classification (NCBI taxonomy): domain Eukaryota; kingdom Metazoa; phylum Chordata; order Ceratodontiformes; family Protopteridae; genus Protopterus; species Protopterus annectens. Next base: position 1,050,963,476 of record NC_056735.1, read on the forward strand.
TGTCATTTATTAGAACACAGACTAGAATAGTAAAAAAACAAAGATGTAAACAATGCATTGCATTGGCGGGCATGCTGTGGTATGCGGACTTTAAAAGAATTTTTCTTTGTTTTAGCTTTAGAAAAAAAGTGTTAAAAGGTGACATCAATAACAAACTTGAACAAAAGGAAACATTGATTAAATGATTCAATAAATATCAAATGATGTTATCAATCAAATAAAATGTTTGTGAATACACAATTTTAGAAGTGTTTTGAAGTGATAAAGTAATGAGATACTAGTTCAATGATAAAATAATTCATAGCTACATTTCATGACATCTGTTATAAATCAATGAACAGATGATATTTGTTAAGTAAATAATATAAAATTTGATCATAGTTAGTAAACCATTTACTGTATCAACATTAGTTATAAGTATTAGTAAAGTGTTGAACAACACAATAATTATTCATTTTATAATTTATGTATATGTGTGTGGGTAATTGGTTTTTTAGAGGTATGACTATGTATTGGAAGCATCAATATGACACTTTTTTTGTGTATAAGCAATGGTTATACAACTATCTTGCTATTTACATAATAGATTTTTATTTTTGCATTATTTTGATACAAGTAATAAGAAGATGTTTAATATAATGTATTAATTCTTTTTTATATTTATAAATGATGAATTTTTAATAATAAGGTAAAAAAGTAAAAAAGAAAAATACAAAAAGTATGAGATTAATATGACATCACATCATCCAAAGTGTGAACCGTTCAAGCATTTATATATATATATATATATATATATATATATATATATATATAGGCATATATATATATATATATATATATATATATATATATACTATTGTAAATTGTACATATGTATATATATATATATATATATATATATATATATATATATATATATATAGAAATACCATTGTAAATTTTGCATGTCATGTATATATATTATGCCATTGTAAATTGTACATGTATATATAGAATTGTCTTCTTTTCTTCTTTTTCTTTCGGCTGTTCCCGTTAGGGGTTGCCACAGTGGATCATCCATTTTCATTTCTTCCTGTCCTCTGTATCTTGCTCTGTCACACCAACCACCTGCATGTCCTCTCTCACCACATCCATAAACCTTATCTTAGGCCTTCCTCTTTTCCTCTTACCTGGCTGCTCCATCGTTAGCATTCTTTTCCCAATATACCCAGGATTCCCCCTCAGCACATGTCCAAACTAACGCAGTCTTGCCTCTCTGGCTTTGTCTCTAAACCATCCAGTCTGGGCTGACCCTCTAATATACTTATTCCTAATCCACATGTATATATCAAATTCCATTAGAAATTATGCATGTATATATAGTATGCCCTTATACATTATGTATATAGATATATATATATATATATATATATATATATATGTGTGTGTGTGTGTGTGTGTGTGTAGTATGCCATTGTAAATTGTACATGTATGTATAGAATGCCATTGTAAACTATACATGTATATATAGAATGCCATTGTAAATTATGCATGTATATATAGTATGTCCTTATACATTATGTATATATATATATATATATATATATATATATATATGTGTGTGTGTGTGTGTGTGTATGCGTGTGTAGTATGCCATTGGAAATTGTACATGTATATATAGAATGCCATTGTAAATTGTACATGTATATATAGAATGCTATTGTAAATTATGCGTGTATGTATGGTATGCCATTGTAAATTGTACATGTATATATAGAATACCATTGTAAATTTTGCTCACATATTTACTATGTAAACTGTAAGTAGATTGAGCTTTTTTTCCCAAGCCACTGGTGAAAAATGGGCTTTGCCCAATTGGACTAAATCGGTTAACAAAGACAAATAAATAATTAATTGGAATGGACAGCCAAGTGGTGTGATATTGGTATGGCTGGAGAGATTCCAGCCCATTACCCTGCCTAGGGCCCTATTTGAGCATGATCTGGCTATGACTGCAGCAGAGAAGTAATAGTTTCATAGTAGAGACCCTACTATGGTACACAGTGGTCTACATCACTGTTGTTAGAGATATCTTATCAGTGTCATACAGATGTGAATATCTCCCTTTGAATGCTTCCTGCAGGGTTAGTGGCATCCCTTGTTCTCTCCCAGAATACATATGCCATATATTTTATATGCTTGTGTCTATTGTAAAGTAGTTAACAAGCATATAAAAAACAGGATATGACAGACCTCACAGAAGGTACACAGCACAGTGACAAAATGGAGAGCAGTAGGAGGTGACCCTCTGTCAAGTTCACTCACTAAGAAAGAATCTTTCCTGACATCCCTACATGGTGATGACTAGGAGACAGGTATCATACCAGGAGGTATGGGCATGGGTTCGGGAATGACTAGGGGACAGGTATCATACCAGGAGGTATGGTCATGGTTTCTGGGATGACTAGGGGACAGGTATCATTCCAGGAGGTATAGACATGGGCTCCGGGAGATGATAACATGCATCTCTCATGGTGACAACTCAGGTTAGTATACCTACTGAAAGAGGCATATGGCAACTGTGATCAGACCATCACATGTGAGATTGGTGGGCAACTGTATCACACAGAGGTATACTGTATTCATTAGCTACTAGTAGGATGGCACCATGTGGAGGCTGGGCCAGAGCAACTGACTGAGGTCAGTCCCCTTCCAGGATATAATAATGAAGCCAGCATAGAAATTGTCTCATAGTCTCAGAACACATTAATACTGTTTGCCTTCCTGATGGGTGAGCCAACACTTGCTTCCTGGGGTGATATTGTAGCATCCTCCAGTCCCACCAGACCTACCCTACAAACTACACTATGGCATACTGCCATCTGAGTCAGAAGGGCGTCTTTTATGATTGATGGCATTGTCACTGCCAGCTGTGGTCCAGCAGCAATAGACCGATACACTGCATCTGATGCATAGATATCCATATTACTGTAGGTTAGAGGTGTGTCAATGTCACAGCTGGCCCTTGACATGTGGATGACTCACAGCCTCAACCAACAAATGTGCAGAGCTGTAATCTGTGTACAATCGTAACCTGCCCTAACCAAAATAGAGAAGGAGGGCATTACATGTGGCTTCTGGGAGGCCATGGAGTAAAAGAATGATGTATTTATCAGTCGTGTATGTTTAGCAATGAGTCACAAAGCTCCCATGGCCATCTACATACAGAACTTAGCCAATGCCACCAATATTGTTTGTACCCCAGTGTTGCAGTATTCTGTATTAGCTAATTTACATTTTTCTTAATGCAATGTATTTTTTCATAAACCCCAGTATTATTTATGTATCACATTTGTATTTACCTTACTGCTGTCTTTTTGCAATGTTTTTATTGCTTATTTATATACATTTTATGCAACTAATTATGAACAATTGTAAACTGTTGAACCTTCTCTCCCTGGGCTACCACTGAAAAGGGGTAAGTTAGTCATCCCAGATGGGCTTTCCAAGTAAAACTGCTAAATAAAAAATAAAATAAATAAACAATCTGCTTGTGCCATAATTGACATATTAACATAACTAAATTAACACTGGGGCAAGCTTCATCATGGGGCAGCTTATGGTGGGGCAGTTTGTGGGTGACCTCCATACAGGTCCTGTTTGACCACAGTTGTGTCCCATGGAGTAGACCTGCACTGCCTTCACAGTATCAGAGTCATGTTGCAAAGTCCCTTAGTGGCTTTCTAACAACTCCCCATCAGAGTAACCCCACTGTTCAGTCCCCTTACCCACTCAGTGGAGAAGGTCATATTTTATACTTGATGCAAAAACCTTCCCTCCCTCCCTGAGTCCCCCTCTCTCCAGTTCTGTTAATCTAGTTTGGCAGACCACCCCCCTGCTAGTATAGACAACCATCTGACCCTAGGCACCTGTGTGAATGATGATGATGATGGCTGTGACCTGCTATACCCAAAATTATATGGTGTCTGTGGCAATGTCTGATGTACACTGTGACATGACAGTGCACTTTTGAGGATAGACTTATAAGATCATGTTATACAAACTACAGAAAGCTATAAAGAGCTGGGAGGCTATGTCAGTCCATACAGCAGTGCCACTCAGCAGATGTCTAGAGAATGGAACTGGGTTATCTGTCGGCTGAACACATGCTCCACTATATTTCAGGTTTGTGCCTAGGTGGTGTTATACTGCTGCTCAGGCATGCATTGCTGTTGCCATGTGAGTATCATCAACCAGGGTTCAGGACTGTCATTACCTATGGCACATTGGGGACCTAGGGAGAAGGTGTTGGTGGGAGAGTCATGTCTGCATATTATATGTGGCTGTGGATATGTAAGAACACAGGCTTTCCTGAAGTTACTACTACATGGCCCTGTGTAATATCACCTGGTAAGAAGTTGCAATATAGTTGGCTTGAATGATATATGTGGGAATCATGGGAAATTACATGGTGCTGTGCAGACACATGGGTTATTAGCCCTTGTGCATTGCACACACTCTGGCAGATAATGGAAGGTAGCCATTGCTATTGACATAGTGTCTGTGGATACAAGCTGGGCCATTTTTTGCCAGAGGGGTGCAATCCATATCTCCACACACTTCAGATTGGTGCATGATATTACAGATGCTATGCATGACAATAGCTGTCATAACTGGTGTGTTGGGAAAGCAGATGTTCTACTCTACAAATGGGAGCAATTCATTGAGAAATGTCTTGGATATTCTACATGCTGATGCCTGAGATTACCCACATGCCCCCACATTGTACCTGGAAGGTCCTCTGTAGCTAGTATGGTAAGAACTACATATACCTTGGTGTCCAGAGGTATAGAAAGTTCCTGCATTCCTCAAGTTCAAGTCTGCGGTCCTGCACCTGTTGTTCTTCTAGTTGCTGACAGGTAATTCACTTCTGCTAGTACTTTTGTTATTGGTGCATGCAGCCACACCATGCTCCAGGAAGACTGCTGGTTGAGCTAGTGAGGTTTTATTGAACACAAATTGCTGTGGGACCTAACATTTCTGCCTTTGCAGTTTTGACACTTTTCTTGCCTTTACACTCTGGCGCAGCTGTTTACCTAACTTCACCCCTGATGACTATGAATTCTATTCTGCATTCCTTGTCCTTATTTATGTCATGATACACTCAGTAGATCTTGCATGTTATTATATTATTATTTGCATATGAATTTTTTTGCATCTTTTTGAACACCATTCTATAGCACTAAGTTGGTCTATGAATCTCTACCTAGTTGCAAAGTTTGTTTTTTAGGACAAGAATGGGCTGCACATTCAACTAATTGTTTATGAAAGCACTCATGTCTTTTTGTTGACAGTCTGACTGTCATCAGATGTTTATCAAGATTTCATCATTGGCCTACATTTGTAATAAAACATTTGTGAATCAATATGCTTTTATTTACCTTTTCAGGGAAATTCATTGCACTCGGTTTAAGGCATTTTTCACTCCCTTGTGGTTGTGTAACTGTGAAATTAGTGCATGTATAAGTAAGGATGAGAGGAGATTTCTCCCAATGAGGATTGCATGAGGGCACATTTCTTTGCAAAGAATGTTTTATAGTGTGTTAGGGCTGAATTCAGGAAACTTTTCTGCATCATGCTAAGCAGATTTGCATAAGTAGCCACATCCAGGCTGTGTGTGACTTAGAAAATCCAGCAACACAATGCGGCAAGCAAAAATAATATTTTCAAGCATTCTGTATGCGTTAATTGTGGTATAATGCAAGTCTGTGCATGATAATGGCAAAAACAAGATGGCAGAGGGATTTAACAACATTTAAATGCCAAGCAACATAGCTGTACCTGCTTTAAGTTTGAAGTCAGTCATATAGAGATATTCAGATTGTGGAATTATTTTAAGGGTTTGCTGCAACTATAGTAAATCTTTATTAGCAGGAGGCTGTCATTGCAGTTGCTGTGCTCAGTGGTGTGTGACACGACCGCAGGAAGTGCAGGGTCATTTGGGCTTAACATTTCATGTCATCCACTGTACCGATTTAGTCGACTAGTGCTGTTTTGACAGGGACACTTTGTAATAAATTGTGGAAATGTGTTGGCCTTGTCTGCAGTCCCATGGGACTCATAGAGTACCTATCCCAGTGGATATAAAGGTATGTGTGGATTTAAGTATGTTAGCTGTAAGGGACCTTTCAGTGACCTACTGGGGACACAGTGGGGGTATCTCAGGTATTTGCCTTGAGAACACTTCATTAGTTTTTTGATGCCATGCTTTCCTATATGGGGCATCATACATGGTTCCCATGTATCAAAGAGGAGAGAGAGAGAGAGAAAGACCACCTTGGGGAAATTCTATAATATAGCCTATTTTCCTGAAGTACTGAGGCCATAGACTGTAACCACATTGAAATAAATTCCCCACCTAGTGAACTGAGAGAGAAGTATATGAACTGCAAAGGGTATCACTCCATTAACTTCTAGGTGGTCTGTAATGTACGGGTCTATATTATATTATCAAAGTTTCAAAACTTCGAATCTGATATGTCGACACCATATAATCGAAGTCTTGAAACATCCCAAATGTAATAAAACACAACAACCTACAAAAACAAACCATTTAAATGCTCTAAGCAGGGGGGGCAAGCCTCCCTGCACTCCCCACCCCTCCCGCTACTTAAATATACCAACTCCAAGATCACACTATAGTGCAGAAAAGGGAAATCTTCCCTTTCTATGCTATATGGAGATCTCCGTTAAAAGATTCTAAGTTTCAAGACTTCGATTATATGGTGTCGACCATATTAGATTTGAAGTTTTGAAACTTCGATCTTCTGATATAGACCCATAATGTACAGGATAGTATCCACAATGTGTGTGCAGGCCACACAGGTTGTTTTCATGACTTCCACATGTGACATACATCTGACCTATACCAAGGTTTTTTTTTTTCAATGGGCATGTTCACTTAGATTCATCTTGTTAGTAATTCCAGATATGCCCTGATACTCTGGCTCATGACACCCATCAGAAATCCACACAGTCAAACAGAGCAGGGTACAACTGTACACTATCCCAAACTAGAAACATTATAGAGCATATGTATGGGTAGCTGAAGGCACTCACAGTCTGGAGTCATCAGTTGATGCCCTGCAGTAATACCCTGTCACTTGTGCCATAATACTGGCTGTTTGTGTAATGTTACAGACTATTATACTTAGGAATCAGTTACAGCAGGGTGGCCTCTTGCAGGGCCAGCAGTTGTCAGCAGGCAATGGAAGCTGAGATAAATGAGGAGTCATATGAGGTGCCAGAAGAGGGATCAGCAGCAGGGGATGATCATGCCAGGTGGATGTGGGCACAGTATGCTGTGCAAAAGCAAAGAGGCAGCAAACTGCACATCACTACGCAATAGTTAAGCAGATACACAACAGTGAAATGATGTAGGCAGTTGTTTTCAGTGGGAGAACAGTGACGTTTCGCAGTCCCACAGAAAATACTATGAGCTGTTACAGAAGGAGTTTCCAGAATCTTCACCCAATACTCCAGTTCCGTCAGCTTTGGAGGATGTGTTACTGCCTACACCATTCCTGATAGTCAGCCAGCTGCACATAAAAAGGCAGAGAGATGTACAGAGCTCCTCAACCTTCTAAGTTTTTATACATTTTTCCCAAACCTGATACAGCAGCTATAGCTTCAGTTAATCTTACTTCTATTAAACATTTAGTTAATCAGGAACCAGAACAGAGAACAGCAAATTGTGAAGCAAATAATACTGAATCACCAGTTAGTATACAAAAACCATTAGATACAGTTGCAATAATTCCTTCAAACTGACAAATACTATCAAACACAGGTTTGTCACACTTGTTTATTGAATGAACAGGAAAACACTAAGCGCTTTTGTCACATTCATACCACCAAAGATTTAGTTAATCCCAATCCTACTTTTTCTGGTAAGGATGGGAAGATTGCTTAAACGCATGGGGAAAAGTGTATGCTTCTACCACTTTGATTTATAGAATGTTGAATTGTCAGGCTCATGTTAAGGTTTGTTCTGACTAATTGTATGATAAATGTTTTGCCAGCTGTTTCTTCTTGAGAGGAAAATCTGCTTTTAACAATTTAGTATTTTCTGTTGTAGAAGTAAATTCGTATGGTTTACAGTATGTGTGTTTAGAAATCAGTTGACAGTTATCGAAAGGCTTTGGCTACTGGTACTGAGTTGAGGAGGTTTGCCTGGCTGTATCCAAATTTTAAAATCTGGGTCTGTCTGTCTGGATCATATTATCAGTTCTCTGCCTTACACTTTTGACCATCTACTGTACCAAGACATGTCTAGCTTCAGCTTTAGCTCATTGCAGGCTACAGGGTATCCACATTTTTCCATGTCTAGATGGCTTGCATATCTTTTTCAAAGTGTCAGGAATCTCTCCCTTGGGTGAGAAATATCTTACATAAGCTGGGATTCCAAAAGATCATTCAAAAGTATAATTTGACTACTTTACAGAGGATTACGATCCAAGGTTGTCAGCTAGAAACTGGAGTTCTAAAAGCTTTTGTTCCACAGGGGAAAATAGGTTTATATCTACTTCTATGTCTAAAATTTTCCACTCAGTCTTCAGTCACTGTGAGGGAATACCTCAGGAATTTGATTCTCATGGCATCTATGATACTCATGATACCTCTGGAAAGCCTTACACTTGAGAAAGATGCAATGGTATACAAACTCTCTTTGGTCCCAGCACCAATATTCTTTGCCCTTTCAAACTCAGTGTTGAGGTCTGTCAGAAGGGAAATCATTTTTTGGAGACAGCAAATATCCTTAAATCTAGGTCTGTGCTTCTCCCTCCCTGTTCAAAAATATTCAGTCACAACAGATAATTCAGACTTTATTTGGGGAGCAGTTTCAGGAGGGATAAAAGAGCAAGGTGTGTGAGACACCAAGGACTGACACAAGCACATAAAAAAAGAGAGGGTTGCCCTTATCAAGACAGTTGACTCTAAATTACCGATGGTTCCTGGGACCTCTTTGTTAGACAATACCACAGTAATGTGGTACATCAATAAACAAGGGGGGGACCAGGTCTTAGCCCCCCTGTAGACTAACCGTGTTACCTTGGGATATAGTTTCACAGCATATTCTCACTCCACAAGCATCTCACATTCAATTAGAGCAAAACTGTGTGTCAGACAAGTTGAGCAGGAGAAACCAGACCCTCAAAAATGGAAACTAGAACATGATGTCTTCCAAGAGTTGATCCATCTGTAGGGAGCTCCCCGAGTAGACCAGTTTGCCTCTTCTCTGGACTATTAGCTGGCAGGACCACATTTAAAAAGGCCTGGAAGACAGATGCCTTTTCTTTTCCTTTGACAAGAATGTTCCTGTATGCTTTTCCACCCTTACCACTGATATCTAGGGTACATCTGAAGATTGTGAAGGAATTCCCCTAAGATAATTGTGCTGACTCCCTTCTGGCCCAGGCAAAGGTAGTTCTCCCTTCTTTTGGAAATGGCCAGGGGCAACTACCACAAGCTTCCTTACCCACCAGATCTACTCACACATGATCAGGGGTGCTGATATACCCTGATCCCAATCTACTTCAATTGACTGCCTGAATGATAGGGTCTTAATTCCCTTTATCCACCTATTCACTGAGGATGTGAAGCAGGTACTTATGGAAGTAAGAAAGCCTGCTACTAAAAAACATACTTTAGTAAAATGAGAAGGTTTTCTAGTTGTTGCCAGTAACATAACTGATACCCATTAAAGGCTAGTTGTTCTCAGGTTTTACCATATTGATGTGAGTTACTATCCTGTGGCCTTCTTTACTGCTCCATCAAGGTTCATTTATCCACCATTTCAACATGTCTGACCATGGATTCTCTTCTTAAATGCATTTTCATGCTAAAATGTTTTTGAAAGGTGTTTTGCATAAGGGAATTTGTAGAAAACTGGTGACTCCTACTTAGGATTTTAACTTTGTGTTAGAGAACCTAACACTTACTCCATTGGAACTAGCTAACTTGGCTGACTTGAGGTTCGTAACATGGATAACAGTTTTATCTATTGTTCTGACCTCTGCAAGGGATATTTGAACTGCAAGCTCTAGGACAGGGTTTCTTGGAGAAATCTTTCTTTCATGCCTAAAGTGGTATCCCGTGTTTACTTTAAGCCAGTCTATCCATCTGCCTGTTTATTTCTTGAACTTAAAAATGAGGGAGAGAGGATACTCCATACATTGGATATCCACAGACACCTTGGGTACTACCCTGACAGATCTAAATCATTCCCATCTTTGAATCAATTGTTCATTTCTTGTGAAGCTAAGAAGAAAGGACAACATGTGTCAACGCAGACTATTTCCAAATAGTTGTCTGAGAATATTGCTATCTGTTATACTCACCACAAGAAAACTGTTCCAGAAAAAGATCAAGGCCCACTCTACCAGGGCTTTCACTTCATCTATAGCTGTTTTGAAAGAGTTTGATCCTAGAAGTATTCTACTTGCAGCAACTTTGTCCTATGTACATGCTTTTACAAAGCACTATAAGCTTGATTGCTTTTTAAAGGTCTAGATCAGGCTTTGCTAAGATCATTCTCCAGGAGCTCCTGGACTGTTCTCCTTGCTCCTCTCAAAATTTGGAAGCTAGGGTACTCTACCCATATAACTTAGGCTACTGCAGCAGTAATTAATATGAAGAAGACAGTACTGTTGTGTAAATAAACTTACAATAACAGTAGATTTTTGAATGATCACTGCTGCAGCAACCACTATCTCTTTCCATCCCCCATTTTATTGGTGTGTTGTTATTGCCAGGATGTGAAGTTTTTACTGTTGCTTTTCCTAACATTGACCTCTCAGGGCTCAGCCTTCCTCTGTCAATTGGTATGTAAGCTCTGATTTGGCACCCAGCCCTGTCTTTTTAGTCATCTGTAGTCAAGCTAACTAATGGTTTGGGTGTAAGGAAGGTGCCCTGAAGTTTAGGAAGCTGGCTGGCTTTTATATCCTTGCAGGACTTAACCCATTTCGATGAGGCTAATGCAGCAGTGATCATTCAAACATCTACTGTTATAAGTTTACTTTCACAACTGTATTTTCCTCTCTCTTTTGTGTCCATGCCACCTTTGTTGGTTTTATAATCCTCCCCTTGCTATTTTATTCCTTCTGTTTGTCTAATGTCTCCTTCACCATTGTGTTCCCCCTTCCTCATTGCATTACCCCACACCCTGTCAGTCATGTCTGTCTGTCTTTTCCTGTTACCTAATATAGTCCTCTTACCATATTTTTACTTTCCTTATTTTCTTCTCTAAATTTCTCCTCTCCTCACAACAATGGGCTTTTGTTCACAAAAACGTATTTGCTTCCTACACCACCTCCATCATGCACATTTCTTATTTTCCCAGCTACTACACATATGCTGTAAAAGGGCTTCTAAATCCCTAATCATTTTGTGGTTGTACTGTGGATGACAGGTCATGGACAGCTCCATCAATGCACATGTACAGCTGATAAAATATGGAACTGCTATTTGTATAGCGACAATGAATTCCAGTTACTGTCATGTCCTGTGCAAATTGGGCTTGGCTTGGCTGTCATTGTGCAGACAAGCTGAGGGCCATTGCATAACATTATGCACATACAAGATAGGGTAAAATGCTTATAGTCTGATTCCTGGGCTACTTTGTTAATGAGATGAGTTATGTAGTGCTACTGCACATAGTGGAGAGTTCAACCCCCCTAACGATTGTATGGATTTTTTTCATTTTCTGCTTGCATTCTGTAAATGTGTAAGACTCACTTGCTATATGCTTCCCCAACACCTTCAGCATGACTGCTTCTGTGGCTCACCTTGTTAATGCAGTGTTTGGTAGAATATCACTGAAGAGGGTAATGGGTTCTGGTCCTTCAGGTTTATCATTTCTTTCTGCTTCTTTTCTGCAAATGTATAATATTCACAATATATGTGACATCCCAACCCCATGTGCAAAAATGGAAAAAAGGGGTTATGGATGGAATGATTTGTTTCCCTGACCCACTGGTGTTACTGTTTCCATGACTCACCTTTTTAATACAGTGTTTGGTAGGATATCACTCAAGAGGATAATAGCTTCAAATCCCTTGAGACCCTTTTTATTAGTTTCCAGTCTGTAAATGTGTAACATGCACCTGCCGTGAGCTTCCATGACATGTTCAATGTGACTGCTTCTATGGCTCACCTTGTTTAGTAATTGTTGAATAGACTGTAACTGGAAACAGTTGTTTGTTCATATCTCCTCAGGGTTGAATAGGTGCATGTTTATGACATTTACATTATGGTACAGGTACACTGATAAAGCTATGCCAAGATCAAGATGGGTGTAGGTCAGTGCATCCTTTTATTTTTCTCTATCCCATTTACTTGAGTTTTACGTTTTCTAATTTCACGTTTTTCAGATTCATATCATTGTGCATATCTCATATCCACATCTTCATTGTGTTCTGCATCCATGATTTGATAGCCTGATCCCTTTGCAGCCTTTTGTTTGTTTCTGTTGCCCTGATACTACCTCTATCAACACCCTTGAGCATCCTTGCCTTACCTCCTTCCATAACACATTGCTCTGCATATCTGTTGCCTTGCGTGACAATAGGTCAGCACCTGAACAATATCATCTAGTTATTGCAAAACTATGAACATAACCCAGATGATCAAGTACAGTTAATGTTTCCAACAGCTGCTTGTATTTTAGTATGGCTGCAAACTGACCTAATACACTTTTTCTGCAGATCCCTACTGCAGCCTTTATGTTCAGCTCATTGCCTTATACACCGATCTGGCAGCATGTATTGTTATTGAGCCTCGGGCATGCATTCTAAACACTACTGCATTGGCCACAGTCATGGTTGCAATGTTTCTGAATTTATGGGCTTGTTTGTTACAATAATTGTTTTTTATTTTATTTACAATTGGACAGATGACAGTTAATGATTATGGACTTTTTTATTTGTTGTGTTACATGACTTTTGTCATTGAGGGCACTGAACAAAAATCCATTGCATAATTTTTTAAAAATTTATTCATGTTAATTTAAAAAAAATAGATCACTTGTTCATTTGTTGATTTTACTTGTGTATTCTATACCAATTTGTCAAATAAAATTATGTTAGGTATGGTTTATATGCCAAGCATACTTCATCTTTAAGAAGTCTTAGGAAACATTATATGGAGTTATTTAATCTTTCATAGGTTCATAGGTTCATAGGTGTATACTAGGCTAATGGCCATGGAGCCATTACAAGCCTATCCCAAAAAAATTGCCCAGGCACCATGCCACCTGATGTTAGTTCACAGTGCCCCTACCCAGTAGGGCAGCTGGAGTGATCCCTGGGGTGAACTTTCTGTTACCCATCCACTCATCAAGATTTCTCTTGAAGAGGTCCAGCGAGGTGCTCTGCTTGACATGAATGGTAAGCTTATTCCAGAGTATGGACTGTCTTTGGGAGATGAACCTGTCCCTCCCACATGTTCTGTTAATTGTGGTAATAAGGTTGTGATCTCTGGAGCATGTGGTGCACATTGGGATTTCTTTAGGTGTAGCATTTCAAGTAGGGCTGGGTTAGACATGGCTTTGTAAGTCAAGCAGAGATCACCTCTAAGTAGACGATAAGAGACTGAGAACAGCTGAAGTTTTTTTGAGTATGTCCATGTAGGACATGTGTTTAAGGCCTAGGATCCTTTTTTGTGAGGTACTTTTGTGGCCTCTTCAGCTGTTGTAGGTGTCTGGTCAGGTACATTTCAAATGGGGCATTATATTCGATGATTAGTCTAGTGAGGGATGAGTAGAGATGGATGGTGATCTCTTTCTTCCTGGATGTGAAACCTTTGGTTATAAGATGTGCCCCATAGAAGGACTTTCTGACCACCGTGGCAATGTGCTGGTTGAAGGTGAGGTGGCTGTCAACCTGGGTGCCCAGATCTCTTATGGCCCCTTCAGTGTTCAGTGGGCTCCCGTCAATGTGGTAATTCATGGGAACAGAGTTTTTTCCAAAGAGGAGGATAGGACATATTTTGGTGTTAAGCTTCAGGCCATGGTTCCAACACCATTCATTGGCTCAGAGAGGCCCTTTTGTAGGATGCCTGCTTGATAATGACTTCTAGCTTGCAGTCATTAGTGAATATGGTCATCCAGACTCCTCCTGTGTTGGCCTGGGCTTCTGAGAAGTAGATGCCAAACAGGAGAGGGCCCAGAACCAAGCCCTGTGGGACTCCACTCATGACTGGACAACAGTCTGACCTGGAATCTGGAACTTTCCGTCTGTGGTACCTGTCTGTAAGCCAGTTTACAACCCACCTAGTGATGTAAGGATTGATGCCTAGTTTTGTGAGTTTATCAATGATATCTGAGTGGGGAATGGCGTCAAAGGCCTTAGCCAGCATGAGGTAGGTTGTATGCACTGCCTTACCCACATCCACAGCCTTGGTGACTGCCTCGAAGAAGTCAAACAGGTTCAGCAGGCAGGATATCACCTTGACAAAGCCAAACTATGTGGGGTCAAGCATTTGGAGATTGCTTCTATCTTTGTTAAGCAGGTCCATGATGATGTGCTCCATAGCTTTGCATACCAGACTCATCAGGCTAATGGAGAGATAGTTTCCAGAGTCTGTAGTTGCTCCCCCTTTATGGAGCTGGATGACTGTAGCAGTGCGCCATTCATTAAGAACATAGCCTGAGGTAAGGCTGTGATTGAACAGGGCACACAGATGTGGTGCCAGTTCATTTTGTAGCTCATGTAGGATGCAGCCAGGGATATTATCAGGTCCCATGGATGCTGTATTCTTGGCTTTGGACAATGCAGCTTTTAACTGTGCCACAGAAATGGTGGGTACCAGGCTTTCTTCTGGTATTGTGATAGGACCCTGGGAGGAGGGAGTAGATTTGGCACTGAATCTATCAGTGTTGTATGTTGTATGTTGGCTATATCTGTTGGCTCAGTATAGGAAGTGCCATTGTGCAATAACTCAGAACAAATCTGGGTATTGCCTTGGAGGTTTTTGATATAGCTATAGAAGGCTTTGTGGTTGTTTTTAGTGTCAGACACAATTCTGCCTTCATAGCTAGCTTTAGAGGATTTGATAAGGGATCTCAGCTTTTTGTTGGGACTGATAAGGGAGGTTTTCCAGTCATGTGACTTCATTTGTTTCTGCAACAGTTTCTTCCTTCTCTTGTAGAGTTTATTGATGGCTGGGGACCACCAGATTGGCTTCCTTTTTTTGGAGGAGAGTGTCTTAGTTCTATTTGGTATGACAAAGTCCATGCATCTGTGTACATCCTCATACAGTGCATTGGTATATGATTTGGCAGTCATGCAGCTATTTTACATTGGCGTGGGTGCCAAGAAGATTGCCACTTCTGTTTTTAGGAGTCCAAAGTCAGCTTTAGAGAAGCTTTTCAGGGTGGTCACCTTAGAGGGGGGTGTAAGTGAGATGGAGATTTCCATGGTGATCAGTTTGCGGTTGGATTTTACCAGGAAGGAATTGACTATAGGTGTGGAGCAATGGTCTCCCATGTTGGTGATAACCAGGTCGAGGATGTTGCTTCCTGTATTGGGAGTCAGAATGAGCTTGTCCAGGGCACTGGAATTGATAAATTCCAGAAAGCATTGGGCCTGTACATTAATACTTGAATAGTTTTTCCAGTTGATGGAAGGGTAGTTGAAGTCACCCAGTATGAGAGTATTGGGTTGGATCTTGATAGATTCCAGGGTGCTTAAGAACTTGGAGCGAGAGTCTAGGGACATGTTTGGAGTTCCGTAGCAGGCTATGACTTGTACTGCCATCTTACCTAGTGTCAATTGTACCTGAAATGTTCCAGATGCATTATGCTGGACTACCAGTCTAGAGGTGAGCATATCCTTTAAGAATATGGAGACAGCACCACCTTTGGAGCTTCCGGCCGTATTCTGGGGCCGAAAGGTATGGAATGAGTTGTAGCCTGGGAGCACAGGGGTACTTTCTGCCTCTTTAAACCAGGTCTCTGTTACAGTAAAGGTGTTGACATTCTCCATTTTGAGGAGAGCTTTGAGCGATTGCATCTTGAGATTTAGACTTCTAGCACTGAGCAGCATGACTCTCATATTCGATTCGTTTGTAGCTGTTACTGTGGAATTTTGGTCTTTGGAATATGGCCTAAAAAAGGCATTAAGGGATGGCAAGAGCCTTAGCCAGTACACAGAAGCCCGGGGAATGACAGATGCAGGCCGTCTCTGGCAAAGCATTGAGGTCTGTTCATCATGTCATCCCAGGAAGACAGATACTGGATCCCCTTAGAATGACACCACAAACTAAGCCAGTTGTTGAAGTCAATAATTTTCTGCTTGTACTGTGATATCATTCTGGGTGACGGTAGAATACTGCTCAGGGTTAGGATCATACCTGCCTGGGCCAGAGAATCCAAGAGTTCCATCACATCTCTTTTCATGTAGTCCAGGGAGGTACATCTCAGGTCATTCACACCCACATGGATAATGACTGAGTCATATTTGCACTTGTTGTGAAGTGAACCAAGTGCATGTGTTATGTGGCAGATCCTGGCACCTGATAGACAACTTTCACCTTCTCCTTGTTCATCCTAGTGAGTGGTACATCAGTGCACCTCACAATTGAGTCTCCTATGATTAGTACATTGGGCAAAGTGTTTTGCCTTAAGGGTTTAGCTTGAGGCACACTGTAGTGGTGAGCTGTGTGTTCTGGGATTGGTGTTGTGTTGTGGTGGTCGAGTGAGTTTCTGTCTCGGGGGTCTCTGTTGTTTGGGTAAATTTTTATTGAGAACCTCTGCAAAGGTGGGTGTATGGTTTGTGTTTCTATGTGTGGGTTGTGATGGTTGGCGTTTTGGAGGGCTGTGTGTTCTATTTAGTGAGTTTCAGGTGTTGACCTTCTCCTCTTGACCACCTAGTCTGGTCTTGGATAGAGCGTGCACTGCTTCCAGATTGGTGATATAAATGCACCTCTCACATGTATGAGTGTTGGGAGGTAAGAGGAGAGGGTTGTCTGTGTACATTAAACAGTTGCCACACTGTCTCAGAATGCCTGGGTGCACCTGTTTAGCAGGAGAAACCACAGAAAATTGCCCTACAATCATACCAAGATGGGTGGTCATAACTAATAAGTACTGGTGCTCTTTCTGTGTAGGAACAGCTAGTGCTGATTGCACATACATCTGCTACAATAAATGCTATAAAAGCCTGTTAAAGTGCTAGCCAATTAAGCTAACTGAAGTACAAGAAGTAAAAGAACAAGCATGTTCTATGGGAAAAAGTGAAGAGCAGACTTTCTGGCACAGGTAATGGTTTACCTCAGTTGAGCACCACTGCACAGTGCGCAAACCTGTGGAAACACGGGCTTTTAAACCAGAAAGTTGAAAGGGATGGAAAAACTGCCAAAACAGACAATAATCTACAATTTCTGGACCAGGAACCACTCCTCTTGTGTTAGATAGGCTACCTAGTGCTTACCACTCCCACTGATAACCTTCCGTCCAACACAGAAAGGTCTGGGGGGCTCAGAAACTTACAAAACAGTCCTGGAAACAGGAAATCTGTATCTGGGCTAGACTAGTTACAGGAAAGGTGGGAAGCAAGCTTAGAACTTTTTTTGTTTTGTTTTGTTTTTTTTGTAGAAAAGCAGTTAAAACAGTAGCAAAAACACTTTAAATGCAGTACAAGCTAGCACACTTGAGTCTGCAGCAATATTAAGGCAAATACCATTTAAATAAATGCAGATAAATTAAAAACGACAAAAACAAGTGCAAAGAGCAATACATTAAGAAAAAATGCACTTAGAGTATCTCTTTCTCCTTCTTTTTGCTCTTGTAGTCCGCAGGACACCAAAACTGGATCTGTGGAGCTTAAATAACACTTGAAATTTAAATAGACTAAAACAGCAATAATAAATGCAGCAGATGAGATGCAGTTGAACACTTTAGCGAACAAGTAGCAGAAAAACCAAGCTAAAGTAATAGAGTTGGAGGAGGAAACACAAATACTGTAAAACAGCAAGCTGCTTAATAACTTTTTTTTTGTTAAGTAAAGTGGAAAGGGAGAAAGGAGGGACAGGAGATAATCAAATTCAAAGTTAAAAAACTAAGGGGGTTGGCCTTCTCAGATGTTCTCTCTGTATTAGGTAGAATGAGCTAATGACACTGGACTGGGAGGAGTGTCCCAGACCAAATTTACAGTAGGGGGGCAACTGCAAAGCCACCAAGTATAAGAACAAGACACCAATAGGAACGGAGGGAAACAATGCTAGAGCTACTAGCTACACTATTTTAGGCAGAAAGCACTATAGAAATGTTTATCGCAGCAAAAAAAAAATCAGTGAGCCACTAAATAAAAGTTTTAAACAGATAAAGGAGCAAGGAGACTCTAGAGAATGCTTTTAACTGCAAACAAATCAGTTATATGATACACTCCTTGGCAGGAAATCAGAACAAACAAACAAATGCTTAACAAATGGAGAAAATTTCCAGTTAATACCTTTCACACAGTGAAACTAGCTAAAAAAGCTTTATAAACAATGTGACAGGAACTAGCTAAAAAGCTTTACAAATAGTGTAACAGTAATAAACGTGATTTAACAGGCCTTGGGCAGACAATTTTAGTACAACCATGCAGATTCGTTTATAGCAATAAAATACAGTAAAAAGTATGCAGCAGACAATAAAAAATGCTATAAATGGCTAGAATAAGCAATAACTAGTAAAGATAAGCAAAAAAAAAAATCAGGATACTTATTGTTATATATCATAGATTAGAGTTGTGGTCAGTGCCCTCCTCCGCTCAGCTCCCTAACTCTGGCCAAAATTGATATTGCTTGCTAATATCACTGAATTTTGAAATTGCATGGTACATTAACATGATCAATAATTACATAGTTAAAACAAATATTCATAGGTTCACATGTAGGTACTAGGCATACAGTCCAATAGACCATTGAGGAGCCTAACGAGTCTTCCAATTGTTCTGGAGCCTTGTCTGGCTATGAGTCTTGCTCAAGGTCCCACAATATGCAAATACAGGCTGAGGGAATCAAACTCCAGACTACAGGAAGCAGTTTCTTATGTCATAGCCTTAATCAGCTGTTCTTACTGCTAGAAGGAAACACTGCCATAAAAAGACTCTGTTCATATGCATAGGAAAACTTTCCTGAGACAGTAGTCTCGAGTAACTTTCTTGCCACTAGTCTATAGAGTAGTTTGGATTTTCACCTTCCTTTGTTTTCTTTAATAAGAATCTCTAAACTTTATTAAGCTGTGTCAGATGTAACTATGTTATCAGGTAAGTAGATAGACAGTTAAGTAGGAAAAGGGGCAGAATGATTTCCTTTGATTATGACTTTGAGTATGAGAAGTGCTGTAGTTTAATCATTTTTGCTTTTGGTTGCAAAGTATACCAACTTACTTAGATTATTGTTTGTAATGTATTCTTTGCCTTTTATTTCAGTGTCCACCTTTAGAGAATTTCCAGAATTTCATTTTTTCCACAAGTCTGATAGTATTACTGTTATTGGCATTGATAAATCTTTTGAAATTGTACCTAACATAAATTTAGTTCAAATTATTTAAAGTATTTTTGCATCTTTATTGGAGGCAATTCTATTTCCTAAGTCTGCAGGTGTCAGGATATCTCACCAGTTATAATTCTCTCTGCTTATATCCAAAAATGAGGGTGAGAGAGAGACAGAGAGATAGAGAGAGAGAAAGAGAGGGAGATCGAGAGAGAGAGACACCACACACTTAATCTTTAGAGCATCTTCTAGAATCCGTAGTTGACTTAAATAATTAACTTCATAATCTAATATGAGTTTGGTCCATTTTCATGGGCAACAGGACTAATACCACAGGCATTAAGACTGCAGAGCAGATACAACTTTCCCTGGTTATTTGAAACTCTTCCACCTTGAAAAGAAGGTATCCTCTTCCTCCAGATCTTCTTTTTTGCAGTTTTGGTTCAAGTCATGGAAAGTGAGCCAGGTTGTATTTACTGATACAGTGTTTTTTGCATTTGTGAGTAAAATCTTCTTTATTCACCTTTGTATTTTCCTCACCTTCTAGTTACCATCTTCCTTAAGTCAGAAGATTTTAGGTTCATAAGTTCATGGCTGAATAATAGGCTAACTGCCCTGAAGGACCATTTTAAGCCAAGCCAATAACCCAAGATCAGAATCAAACCCTGCACCTTGTGTCTATGAGGGAAATACCTTAACCATTATTTCAAACCCACCCTAAAGAAAAAAAAAATCAATTGTAAATCTCTGGTTTGGAATCGAACCCCACCTGTGGCAGTGAGAGTGCCAAATCCTAACTAGTAGACCACCAGGGATGTCTGCAAAAGGCAATTGGAATGGCTGAGATTTGAACCCTCACTCCAGCAGAGACTGGATCCTTAATCCAGCACCTTAGACTGCTCAGCCACACTACCTTAGACGGCCATTTCTAACACTGAATACTTCTACAAGGTCATTCTAAAAGTGTGCTAGTGGAAGGAATATTCTACCTGTCAACAAGCACAATTAACAATGATGCCCACTTTGTCAACAGTGTTACAAAATTCAGCAATAAAACACCTTCTTAACATTCATCTAACTGTAATGTCTGTTTTTGTATAATATGAGTGTGGAGAACTGTTTCTTTCCTCATCCCTTTCTTCCCTCAAAACAGCTTGGATTTCTAGTTCTGCAGAACAGGGAGCTTTGTCTTCTTCTTTCCTTCATAAAACTACAAGAAGACTTCTTGTACTGCATTCTGTCAGGTCTCTTCTCTGCATTCTGCTGTTTCACTGTCAGCAACTAATACAGCTGTCAACACTGTGATCTGTTTCTCCAACACTTTGAAGTTGGCAGCAGCGGTAGTCATTTAGTTAACTACTGATGGGACTTCATCCTCTCAATAGGAACCTTCTTGGCTGACTAGACTAATAGCTGCCCCTTCTCTTGCCTCCCTTGTCTTTTGTTATGATAGCCTGGCCAAGAACATTGTCTGGGACAAAAGTAGTAACATTGTACTTTCTCTCTGTCATTCCTTAGGATCCTGTGTGAAGGACTATTTTTGGGATTACCTTTTCATCCTAGCCAACACTACCCATGCTGTCATCACTTGCTCCACAAGTCTTCTGCCAGCTGACAATCTCTGCACTGATGCCAGGAGTTCATTTTCTGGTGTAGATGTCAGTTTTAACCTTGGTAACATCGATATCAGTGCCAGTTCATTCTGCAATAAGGTTTGTGTCATCAACGAGCTTCATGCTTGCCCCTTAGGTCTAGTGCCAATGTCTTCAGGCACCATCACGTGGTACCCCTTAGTGATGCTGTCTGTGCCTTTCACAGTGGATGGAGTCAAGGAAGAATAGTAGCATCTCAAAATAGCTTGTGGGAATCCTATAAAACAGATATGTAGCTGGACACATCTGCCATAATGGTATAGGTCGAATAGAGTTGTGAGCAGCAGCACAGACTCTAGGCAGTGCCTATCAGGGTAGGAGTTTTGTAGACCCACTGCTTTAAGCATCAGGTGTGGCACACAGTATCTTTTAGATAGGAGAGCATGGATTATACACTGAATTGTCAGGGCTAGTGACTCAGTGCTGTAAAAACTGGATCTAGGTGATTTGATCACACTAGCTAATTGTCACCAAAACTGGGCATTAGTATTTGCCAATGTTAATTGAGTTTAGGACACTGCCTAGTCCGAATTACAGCAGGGATCCATTATAACAGTGGCAGGTATTTGTGCTCCAGTATTGTCTAGTGTACATAATATACTGGCAAGAAAGTGTGCATTTGCCCAACCTGGGTTACCTGGGATAACTGTTGAGTGAATGCTGGACGTAAGACCTGTCAGCCTGTCAACCATGAGCTAAGGATTGCTACACTAAGTATAAGTTCATTGCCAGGATACACCTTGTAAGTGGATGGCATGATGACTAGGAGGAGATAGGACATACCGTGCATCCTGCAGATAAAGTGGTAGGGCAGCGCAAGAATGCCACTTGTCTTGGGTACTAGAGCAGACTACTCAGGGGCAGGACAGAGGGTGAATGGAGTAAGAAAGGTGGGAGAGTCTTCTGAAGACAGTGGTGTGTCATCAGAACTAGTGATAGACTGATGGCAATCAGACTCCAATGTAAAGAAAGGCAGTATTCACAATCTTAGCATACGCCTCACAGCAGAGTTTTGACTGCAAGGAAAAAAGTACATTCAGGCAGCAGTTGTGGGACCTACTGGGTACAGCAGGACAGTGAAGGATTAGAATGTTCATATTGAGACAGACAGAACAGGATATGAAGCCTGCCTGGGCCCACACACTGGTGGGGCAACAGGAATAAAGAAGGAATTGCCATTCTATGCTTCTGTCTCACAGATGCCTGGATGATCTTTCTATCCCATACACGACTGGTTATCATGCATTGTAGTAAGACATCCTCATAGTAAAGGGAGGTCATCGGGGTACAATCTGCAGAAACATCCACAGTGAAACAGTCAGCCCACAGCATAACCCTCCAGTGACGACAATCAGCTGCATGCAGTGGTCAGAGAAAGGTCTAAAATCACCAAAGACTATGGACTGATAACCAGGAAGCTGACTGTGATGAAAGTACAACAGTTATAAGAAATACTCAGGGCTCTAGCATCTCAGAAAGAAGAGGAAATAGGTGGTGCCAAAGAAGAATGGCAGTGTCTCAAAACAGCATGAATGAAGACTAGAGAATGGATATGCAACCAAGCCAGGTATGGAAATAAGGTCCATAAGAAAAGCTGGCGCTGGAATGTAAAAGTCCAGAAGGTTATAAAATGAAAGAAGGAGTGCAAAGAAAAATGTGAGATAGAAAAGACTGATCAGGCTAAGAAGAAATACTGGTTGACTAACAAAAATACTAAGAACAGTTGCAGTAGCAAAGAAGGCATCAGTGGCACGTCTGGAAAGCGATTTGGCAGACAGAACAATGAAACTGTATTAGATTGCAAGGCAAAGACAGAGAGATATAGAAGATAGTCATCAGACACCATTCATAAGCAATGACATCAAAGGCAGAAGGAAGCAGTATTCCAACAGCTTCTGAATGAAGAAAACCCACACAGAAATTGAACTGCCCCATGAACATCCTATGACAAAGAAGGAAGAAGAGCCCATCATAGAAAAGGTATGAACATGAATAAGGAAAAGTGTCAAGGGATAGCAGCAGGCTCAGATGAGGTCACTGCAGATATGAATGTGATTTTGTTTGAATTTAGGGAGTAATGGCTTCTGAAGGTACTCATAGCAGTATGGAGAGAAAGGCATATCCCAGGTGACTGCAGAATAAGACTCGTAATGCCAATGTTCAAGAACAAAGGGGAAATTCATAATTGTGGCAGTACTCAGGCATCAAGCTCCTGTCACACTGCATGAAAGTATTGAAAAGGGTTATTCACTGATAAACAAATATGCAGAGAAGTAGAAAGTAAGATGGGAGATGAGCAGTTCAAATTCAGTTCAGGATGCAGCACAACCACACAGATGTTTGCAATAAGACAGACAGTGGAGAAGAAGCTAGAGATTATAAAATAGTGTAAGAGGATACCTCTAGACTTGGGGGAAGCATATGGCAAAGTCCCAGGAAAGCTGATTTGGTCAGTGCTGTCATAGTTCATAGCCCCAGAAATACTGGTAGAATTACTGTAGGCTATGTACAAGGACCCAATGACAAAAGTAAAACCATTCTTCAGACTCACAGGGGTCCCCAGTGGAGGTGGGGGTGGGTGTTCATCAAGGTCCATTTCTGAGCTCACTGCTGTTCATGCCAGTGAAGGACTACACTGGCAAGCAGAATGGAGGCGAAGGATCAACAAAGGTGCTGCATGTAGGTAATATGGCATTACAAACATACTCTGAACAGGAGCTTCAGCAAATGATGGAGGAATGCAATGGAATGAAATGCAGAACTGAAGGTTCATGGGATGAAACTGGGTACATACAAAGCAGTTGTCATGCCAGCAAGTGGATGAAATCAAAAGAATTTGAAAATTGAGACAGAAGGAAAAATTAGTGGAACATTTTAACTGCTTCAAGTATCTGGAATGTATGGGGGAGGAGAGGGGAAGTCTGAATTACGTCTGTCAACTTGGTGCCATCATGAACTCCTCAGAGGATGCCAGAATCCTTCAAGAGAACATTTCCAACAAATAGCTGGTATGAAAACCATGAACTTACTAAATGCCAAGAAATGCATAATTGTATCCTTCAGCAAGCATGACTTACCTTATAACTATCATATTGAAAACATCCCCCTGAAAGTTGATCCAATAGTTGGGGATCTTAGAACCCATGTCTCCATATATCTAGTATTGTAAGGAAATTGGTTTCCATAGTACAGCTTATATCTAAATGTATGAATTCACATCCAGGCATATAATAATTCAACTGTACTTGGCTCTTACCAGGCTGATCACTAAATATATCACCCCATTCATGAATTACTTGTCCAAGCACTTGTTACAACTAGAGAGATCACAATGCATTCTCACTAAAAAAAAAAAAAAAAAAAAATCACAAAAACTATGGAGACCATCTCTGAAGCTTGTCCTTCTTCTTGGTATCATACAGGCACTAAGAGGCAACCTATGTCTCACTTATACAGCCGCAACAGATTCTATCCTATCAGACCTACTACACCTTTGGAAGTCTAATGGTAGTGTAAACACCTAGTCATGGGAACTCAATCACTTTTGCAACATAAATAGAGCATGTTGGAGGGACAGGTATGCATTACAGAAAATGCTTCTTCTAATGAACCATATTCCACTCAACATAAAGCCAAGCACAACTCTTACTCCATTCAAATGTATTTTACCTGATGGATGGGTAACCAATAAGTCATCCCTGGTTTAGCACCCATATCCTTCACTGAAAGAGGTAACAAGTAAAAAAGGAGAATTCTAAATATCCTCAGAAAGTAATACTTTCCAAGTAATGAAAATGTTTGCACCATTAGTCCTAGTATTAGAGAGGGTAGACCTACCTCTTACAGATTTATAGTTATAGTAAGTATATAACTAAGATTTCTGGTCTTTCCTGTTTCCCTCCCTGAACCATTTTTTACCCATCGAATTACGTAACTGTTAACATTAAGTTGAATGAGTTTCTATATAAACCCAGTGTGGATTGCTGGGTGTAAGCATAGTACATGTGCTGTCAGTTCCCATCCATTATCAACATAAATCTTTAAAATATATGCAAGACAGCAGTCTGAGTGGCTGGTGCTACTGGGCTGTCAGATTTTATACCCTCCATGTTTTTAATAAGCTATTATTATTTTATTTCACTGAATATTTATTTCAAGTATCATAGTTGTGCAGCTGCACACAAACTGCTGAATGAGTCTTGAGAATGCACGACACATATGGGAATTGTATGTATTAAAAAAAAAAAAACTGTTATAGGTTTGGAAATCAGCCCAGCAATTTAAAAATTCTCCCTTTGCATGCAGACTTTTAAACCTGCTTTACCTTCTCTCACCATAGCTAGATGTGACTAAACAATCACTTCAACAGACAGTGCTCTTTGGTCACCCCTAAAAAGAGGCACAAATTACTTAAATAAGACTGAATAGGTGTAAAACAGTGTTATGGAGACGGAACACTTCCTTTTCAGTACCTGTAGTCCTCACGCTGACAATTGCAAATCAGTCTAGTGTTAAGCTGACAGGCGGGTCACACCTCTCACATCTGGCTGACAGGCACTAAATACCCTTCTTATAGCAGCAGCACATCCTTAGCCACAAAGTGAAGGTTAGGATTTTAATTATACATTCACATTTGAGGACAAGGTACAGTATTGCTAAACATATATATATATATATATATATATATATATATATATATATATATATATATATATATATATATATATGCTGCGTTTTATCAGTAGGAATTCTGGATAATCTCCTAGTTCCTTTTTCATGTTATTCAGTGTTGACCCCACACAATGATGATCGAATTGTTATCTGTATGATTTTTATCTTGGGTTTCATTTAAAATGCCCCCTTTTTCTGCTCCTGTAAACTGACTAAAGCCACTTGTTTCTTTGGGACTTATAAGGCACATGTATATTATACAGATACTACAGTCACCAATTAAAAGTACTTTATTGTGGTTGCCTGGCTTTGGTATGTTTGTAAGCAGTTTTGGTACCAGGCTAAATTTAATATCCCCCTCCCCCCAAGTTTTGTGTATTACTGACTTTGTATAACACTACATTGTGGTGACTCTGGTATTACTGGAGTACATGTGGTCTCCTGCCTTTACTCTACACAATGGTAATGTAAGCTTCAGCTATTTCTGCAGTACTTTCTGCAGCATAACCAATGAAATGGCTTCAGTATGGCAGGTTAGGTTAAAGTTCTTCAGCCAATCATAGATTTCCCTGGACACTAAACTAAAGATACATAAAAATCATAAAGTATGAAAACTACACAACTTGACAAAAGATACCACTAACTGTAATCACCAGCAACTTGGGAGACATTGTAGAGAATATGCTGACAGGGCAAAAAAGATGTAGCTTACATACCTGCAGTAATGTTTTCACAAATCATCCAAAACGTTTTGACACCCAGTGAAGCGAACACTGGAAAGCAACACTCGACAAGCATAAAGAACTCATTAACTTAACAATATTAAAAAAAAATATATATATATATATATATATATATATATATATATATATATATATCTTCCGTGTTCAAAACCATATACCACAATATAGACTCAACCCAATTAATACATTTAGTAATGGTTTACAACAGTTTCTAACAAAATACAACCCAAACTCAGTATTATATCCTATAATAAGTATCAAAACAGATGCTTTACCTGGTCCTAATAGATTGTGACTGAAATTTTCACTAATGATTTATAAGACTAGCAAGAAGCCAATACCTGACTTTGCAATAGGAGTCTTACCAAATTAATTATTCTTGAGCTTAGGAAGAGTGCAGCAACAATACCTATGGACAAGGAAGGGCAGATGATTTACTTAGGAACTCACAATCATTGCCCTCATTTAGCAAAACAGCTGCTCACTTTTTGTGTAATGCTGTACCGTCTGATCACCAGCATGGGTTTAGATCATTGCATGAGGCTGACAAGCTGTTTGCAGCATCCTGGGCAGCACCAGACTTGTCACAGATGTGGCACATGCTGTTCTATAAATGACCTTTGAAACTGTGAGCACACCAACTACTCTCACACATTACCTCTTCTCTTCCCTGCCTTTATCCTCTCCTATCATCTCCACAATAGTTTTTGTATCACAACTATACCTGCATGGCAAATGTGTGGAAAAATATCTCTTTCAGTTCTTTTCTATTCCACTGCTTAATACCCATGAGTCCAATTATATGCAAATATATCCCTTCTTTTGTTTGTTAGCATGTGCCTTTAACTTAGCTTAAGTAGGAATCCTATTGTATTTATTTATTTGCATTTGTTTACCGGGAAAGTCCACTGGGCCAAAAGAACCGATTTTCAGTGGAGGCACAGGGAGAAAAGTTCCAGAAAGATAGCTAGTTTAATAGTACATGCATTTCAAAAATGGATGGTAGATACAGGCAGTATTTGCAGAACGAACAGTATTGTACAAAAACAGAATAGAAAGCAAATAAGCATAAAATATGTACAGATTAAAGGAATTTAGAGAAACATACTAACCAAATAGTAATATTATTATACATTTAGAGGTAGTGTAATGATTAAGCAGCCATGTAGAAATATTTACAAGGTACTCTAAGAGTATAAGCCAGCACAGTGGTACAGGGCAGAGTAGAAGTGAGTTATTAACATATATTCATAGGTTCATAGGTTGATACTAGGCTATCTGCCCTAGGGCATTTACAAGCCTAGCAAGAGTGTGTTTGGCTTTCGCCACCCTTCTTAGATTAGTTGACTGTGCCTCTGTATAGTAGGTCACAGAAGATAGCCCATTTAAGGTTAGTTTACCGTGCCTCTGTCTAGCAGTAACACAGAAGAGATCCCAGGAGTAAATTTACGATCTCCCATCCAAACATCAAAATTCTTCTTGAAGAGGGTCATTGAGGGGCTCTGTCTGACATGGATTGGGATTTTGTTCCAGAGTGAGGGGAGCCTCTGGGATATGAATCTGTCCATCCAGCATGTTCTGTTTATTTCTCTGCTGAGGTTTAAGTCACTGGAGCGTGTAGTTCTCATGGATTTGGATTTCTTGAGGTGGAGCATGTCCATTAATTCTGGGTTGGACATGGCTTTATACGTCAGGCACAGATCGCCTCTGAGTAGGCGGTATGCAACTGAGTAGAGCTGGAGTTTCTTTAGCCTAACTGCGTAGGGCATCTGTTTGAGTCCCTTGATCCTCTTGGTGAGGTACTTTTGGGGTCTTTCTAGTTGTAGCAGGTGTCGGGTAAGGTACATCCCAAATGGGGCATTGTATTCAATTATGGGCCTGATGAGTGATGAGTAGAGGGGCACAATGACCTCTCTTGATCTAGATGTGAACCCCTTCATGATAAGGTGGGCTATATAGAATATCTTTCTAACCACTTTGGCAATGTGATTGTCAGAGGAGAGATTGCAATCTACTTGGTCCCCAAATCCCTAATTACTTCTTCCGTACTTAATAGATTACCACCTATGTGGTAATTTGTGGGCACTTTGTTTTTCCCAAAGGGGATGACTATGCACTTTTTGGCATTTAGCTTTAGGCCATGGCTCTGACACCAGTTATCTGTCTCTGTGAGACCTTTTTGGAGGATGCATGTGTCAGCCAGTGAGTCGATTATGGACCCCAGTTTGCAGTCATCTGCAAACATTGTCAGCTATAGTCCTCCTGTGTTAGCCTGTACCTCAGAGAAATATATACCGAACAAGAGAGGTCCCAGGACTGAGCCTTGTGGGATGCCACTTATAACTGGTTTAGAGTCTGACATGGCACCTGCAATTCTGACCATGTGGGTTCTATCCCTAAGCCAGTTTGCAACCCATCTTGTGACATAGGGGTTGATATTTAAGCTGCTGAGCTTATTTATGATGCCCGAGTGGGGTATTGTGTCGAAGGCTTTTGCAAGGTCAAGGTAGGCTGTGTGGACTACCTTCCCTTCGTCTATGGCCTTGGTGACTGTTTCAAAGAAATTGACCAGGTTCAAGAGGCAAGATCTGCCCTTAACAAAGCTGAATTGGGTAGGATCCAGTGTTTGGAGGTTCTCAATGTCTTTGTTTATGAGTTCCATGATGATACGCTCCATAGCTTTGCAGACCAGGCTAGTTAGGCTTATAGGGTGATAGTTTCCGGGGTCCGTTGTGGCACCACCTTTCTGGAGTGGGACCACTGTTGCAGTACACCATTCTTTGGGTACATATCCTGTTGTAAGGCTGAGACTGAACAGTGATTTTAAGTGAGGGTTCAGTTCTTCCTGGAGCTCATGTAAAATGCAGCCCGGGACACCGTCCGGTCCCATTGATGCTGTGTTTTTTGCTTTGGAGAGGGCAGCTCTCACCTGTGCATCTGTGATGTCAGGGAGGCTATACTCTGTTGGGATAGTCATTTGCTCATTTGGGGGGAGGGGGGGAGAAGTTTGCACTGAACCTGTCTGCTAGGATGTTGGCAATGTCTGTGGGTTCAGTGTATTTTTTGTCATTTTGCACTAACTCAGAGCATATCTGGGAGTTTCCACCCAGGTTTCTGACATAACTCAAGAAAGCCTTGTGATTATCTTTAGCGTCTTGTGAAATTTTTCTTTCGAAGCTAGCCTTAGATGATTTTATGAAGGATCGTAGTTTCTTGCTAGTACTGATCAGAGTTGCCTTCCCTTTCAGGGATTTTGCTCTATCATGTAGTAGCTTCCTCCTTCTGTTTTACAACTTATTTATGGCTGAGGTCCACCAGACAGGTCTCCTGCCTTTGGAGGAGTGTGTCTTGGTTTTATTTGGGATAGCCCGATCCATGCATTCTTGTAGGTATCCATAGAATGCGTTTGTAAAGGATTCTGCGGTTTGGGCCATATTTTCCACTGGCCCTGGGGCTTTGAAGGATTCCACCTCAGTTTTGAGAAGTGTGAAGTTTGCTTTTGAGAAGTTTTTGACCGTGATTTCCTTTGCTGGGGGTGGGGATGGGATATGGATGTCCATAGTGATTAATTTATGGTCAGATCTTACCAATGAGGGTATGGAACATAGAATCCCCATGTTGGTGATGATCAGGGTCCAATATGTTTTCCCCTCTTGTGGGAGTGGTGACCAGTTGTTCCATAGCATTTGAGTTTATAAATTCTAGGAACCGTTGGGCTATGGTGTTGGGGCTTGAGTAGTGCTCCCAGTCTATGTTTGGGTAGTTAAAGTCACCCAATATAATGTTGTTTGGAGAGACCTTCATATTCTCCAGTGTCTTCAGGAAAGCCGAGTGGGGTTCCTGAGTTTGGGAGGGTGGTCTGTAGTAGGCTACAAACTGGAAGGCAGTTTTGCCCACTGTTAGTTGCACATGGATGGTCTCAGATGCTTCATGCAGTGCCACTAGCCTGGAGGTATGGGTATCTTTGATGAATATGGGTGCCCCTCCTCTTGTGGTTCGGTCTGAGTTTTGGGGCCAAAAAGCATGGTATGAGGTATAGCCTCAATATTAATTTACTAACAGATATTAACAGATAGAAGAGCAAGGATGTATAGTAAGGGAAGAATAGAAACATTATATGTGTTATTAAATAGTGATGAAGGAAGATTTGAAGAGATAAGGAAATAAATTAAGGTGAATATGACTTAGGGTGTAGGAGTCAGGTTATAGATGGATGAGAGTTGAGGCATCTGCAATGCCATAGGACGGAGACCTGTTGCCGTACAGATTTTTTGAAGGAGGAAATGTTACTGGAGGGTCTGATAACTATTAAGAGAGAATTCCATAGCTTGGCTACAAAGAAAAACTAAAGCATGTTGTCAGCTGGGAGTTTTGGTATGTCTACATGTAAGATCTAAATGGCCTGTTTGGGTGGTAGTAGTTTAATACAGAGGAAAGGGCTGGATAGTCTGAGGGTTTATACATTTATTTATTTTATTTATTTTACATTTGTTGACTGGGAAAGTCCGATTGGATGCATGTCCATTTTCAGCGGAGGCCTGGGGAGAAAAGCTCCATTGTTAAATTTTAAGCAAAATATAAGATGTAT
This sequence comes from Protopterus annectens, assembly GCF_019279795.1. NCBI lineage: Eukaryota > Metazoa > Chordata > Ceratodontiformes > Protopteridae > Protopterus > Protopterus annectens. The sequence continues at coordinate 1,050,994,648 of NC_056735.1, forward strand.
ACATAAGCATTCAAATTTATATAGATAGTAGCAAACTTAACATTGACTAGTAACATAGCATTCAAGCTTAATGCAAATTTACATAGATAGTACCAAACTTAACACTGACTAGTAACATAACATTGAAGCTTAAGATTTAACATATTTACATAGACTGAACACATCTTTTACAGTTTTAGGTTGAGGCGTTACATAATGAACATTGTTAGTAGGGGTAGCATTATTTGATTTATACAGTTGACTTGTGAGCAATTTAGCCACAGTAGGGAATAGAGCAACAAAGAGAGCAAAGATTAGACATAGTAAGAAGCATAGTAGCAGGAGAAGAGACAGAGATGGGAAATTGGATAACAGGTTAAGCTACTTTTTGTGTGCTGTGATTAGTTGTATGTAGGTTAGATAATGTGGAAGTTCAAGCTTGTTAAGTGATTGTAGGGAGATGCAGTGGTAGGAAGAGTGTTTTGCATTGGTAACAAACTTGGCTACCTTGTTGTAGCAGGACTCAAGCTTGGAATTTAGGGTGGACTAGATACTGGTAAAGAGAGGAGCACCATACAGGAGAGAAGGCAGGAGATAGGTTGAGGCAAGAGTACACTTAGTAGAGCAGTTAAGAAAGTGTTTTTGTTTGTAGAAGGTGCCTAGTTTTTGGTTTGCTTTTTTCATATTATTGTGGATGTGGAGGTCAAATGTCAGGCTTTCATCAGGAATAACTTCTAGTAATTTAGTGTGGAAGACAACCTCTATAGTGGTGTTGTTTTGAGACTGAATGGTGAAATCTGACTTGTTAACAGGGAGGTTTTTCTTAGGAGTAAATATTAGCAATTTGGTTTTGTTAGGGTTTAAGGCTAAGTGAATATTGGCTGTACAGATTTTGGTAGCAGTAAAGGCATTCTGGGTGATTTGCAGAAGTTCTGTTGTTGATTTAGCAGGGCAAATAATGATTGCATCAGCTGCATATTGCACAGCAGATCCACGGATAAGAGTAGAGTGAAAGTCATTTATAAAAATGCTGAAAAGAGGGGGTCCTAAGATGGAGCCCTGGGGAAGACTAAAGAAATGCAGAGAAAGAGTTGAGCCATCTATTAGATTGTTGTTTGCCTTTTAGATAGTTACCGAACCAGTTGAGTTGGGGGGAGATACCAAGGGTGGAGAGTTTACTGAGGATTAGAGGGTATGACACCATATCAAAAGCTTTTGAAAGGCTGAGACAGAGTGAGAATACAAGTTTGCCAGCATTTCTAGCTTGATTGACTGTGTCCATAAAGAAAATTAGGGCAGAGGTAATGTTATGACCTGGCCTAAACCCATATTTAGCTGGGGAGAGGAGTTGGCTTAGTATTAGATGGTTTAGAAGTTGATAATGGATACATTTTTCAAGGATTTTAGAAAGAGGGGAGAGAAAAGCAACGGGTCAGAAATTAGAAATGCCTGTATTATTACCACCTTTATGGACAGGAAAAGTGTATGCTTTTTTCCAAGATAGGACTCTTGGATGGATCTGTTGAGAAGTATGCTGATGGGATAGGCAATTGATCTTGTTGACATCTGGAGGTATTCTGGAGGTAAGTTGTCAGGGGCAGTGATGCCAGGTTTCAGTTTTAGGAGAAGTTTCATTACAGTAGCGATGGGTATAGGGGAGAAAGAGAAGGTGGGTAGGGTGGGGTTTTTAGTGTCCTGTGAAGGAGGTAATAGTGGTTGAAGTTAGTATTAGTTTGGGGAAAGGTAGTGGTAAATTTAGCTGTTATGTCGATACAATGTGAGTTGAAGAAGGTGGCTATTTCACTAGCTGTTTTATTTGGGAATGGGCAAGGGGTAAGGGTTGTTATTGGTAACATGGTTAATTACAGATGAAATGGAGTTCCAGAATTTCTTTGGATTTTGTTTGTGATTTTTTTGGGAGGTATAGATAATATTCTTTTCTGTCATTACTGACTAGGCACTTTGCTTGATTACAAAGCTGTCTAAATTGTGGGAGATTAGTGGGATTCTTGTATTTTGCCATTTTTTCCATATTTTGTCCCTGGCAGTCATGATTTTCTTGGTAGCTATAGATAGCCATATGGCATGCTTAGGTTTTACTCTTTTATGTCGTAATGGGGCTAATTTGTTTACGATGTTGAGGTGGAGTTCAAGAAGTTAACAGCTTCATCTAGGGGTAGGACTTTTATTATATTCCAGTTGATGTTTCTCAGGGTTTCATTGAGAGTTGTAGGATTAAGTTGCTTAGATTTCTGCTTTGTATTATGTTGGGATGGTATTGAGTTGGTTTTATGAAGCATATAGGCTGGTAGGTGGTCACTAATGCTGCAAGAAAGTGTGTCTGCTGCTGAAATTTTGTTTGGGTCTGAGACTAGTATCCAGTCAAGAAATGAGCCAGTGTCTTTATTTCTATTGGGTCTAGTTATACCTGCTATCAGCTGTGTAAAGTTGAAGAGGTTGATATGAGATGATGGAGAGTGGCCAGAAAAATCTGTCCAGTTTATGTTTATATCACCTAGGATGATTGTCTCCTTATTTATACTGTTTGATATCAAGGCAAGAATATCTTCTAGAAAGGGAATATTGTTACCTGGAGGGATGTGTATAACTATTATACAGAGATACTTAGAAATTGTTCAGTTTGTGGTGTGACATAAGTTTCTTGGTTGTAGAGAATTGAAGAATTGGACTGGAATATGGAATGGTGGTGAAGGTATTAGGAAAGATTATAGCAACACCTCCTCCTTTTCTCTGGGGTCTGTGAGCTCGTAGGCAGGCATATACTGGGGGAAGGCATTCTGAGTCTTTTATGTAGGGTTTCAACCAAGTTTCGGTATCACCTAGTATATCTGGTTTATTCAGGCATATCCTGTCATGGAATTCTGGTATTTTATTTCTGATACTTTGGAGGGTGATTTATGTGAGCTAGGGAGGTTGATATTCAAGGGGATGGTTTCTGAGTTTGGATGGATATCTCCACTTAGGAGTACATTAGATTGCTTGTGTATGTTAGTGAAATGTAGGAAGTTTCTTTTTAAGTGCCTGGAGATGGATATATAGTTGTAAAGGCTTTTATGAAGGGGAAGTAGTTTTTGCTTGGTATATAGAAGTATGTCGAGTGCATACAGGCTGGGTGATATATCTGAGAAGCTGGAGAGGTTTGTGGATTATATGGCAGTTATAAATGTAATTTTTTGAGGTGTAGAAGCTGTGTATAATGATGTTAGTTGAGATAAAAGGCATAGTAGAAGGGCAAGGGGGCAGAGTTGACAGCTATGTGTATGAATGGAAAGCATATTGGATAAGTGATGAAGCAGTGCGAGATGTTTATATTAGTGATAGTTTATATGTATTAGTAAATGATATGGATAGGAGGTGTAATAGATACACCTGGTATAAGGATACTAGATAGGTATTGAGGTAATGATAAAGGGGTGAGTATGTAATATTGAATGATGGTGTGGTAGGGGTGTTAAATGTTATTGGATGATTGAATGGGAGACGGAGTTAATTTTAATGGATGATGGAGTGGGGGGACTAGATATGGAGAGAATAACTCTAATTAATGCAGGGGTGGATGGGAATGGGAGTAGGGTAGAGGAGCAGAGGTGAACGCAAACACAGCGGGTTGGCCCAGGTCAAGTAGAAATCACTCTAAATGCAATCCGTGAGACAGGTAAGTAAAAAATAGTGTGGTAAAACAGGGGAGTGTTGGAGAAGAGTACAGTGATGTAAGGGTGACAGAGAGGTTTGTGAAGGGTAGAAAGACTGGAATGCTTCTAATACAAAGGAGAAGGCTAGTTAAGAAGGCTAGTTTCATACACGTTATGATATTTCTGTTTATTCTCCCTATTTTCCTTTAGTATCTTGGTTTTCTAGAGTTAATCGTAACAGTAGTGTGCTAACTAAAAATGCTTTTTAATGTGCTTATTTGTATATACCATTTTGAGCCTAATATTACATGCTGACCACTGCTTGGAAGAATAGTTTTGTAGCAATTTTACAGAATGATAGGATAACCTTGGTTGTTACACTTAAGGACCTATCACTAATGTAAGTCTCTCTTCTGAGAGCTTAAACATTATACCATTGTAATGCAGGCAAGGAATATAGATACAAGTAAGATTACAGGTTATGTAGCATGCCATTTAAATCTGTTCTTCAAGGAGGATTCATCAATACTATACTTTTATTTTATTTGAGTACATAATTATTCCATGTATCATTCATGGGAATATTGAAGTTTAATTTGTCTTTATGATCATTTTTTCTCAGTCTAATCTAGAAATGACCATTTCAGTCATACATAGGTATTTCTTCAAGGTGGTGCAATAAAATCATGGTAGTAAAACACTGAACAGAGTTTGAAAATGTAGATTGGGACTGATTTTGTGTTTTGATGATACTATAAATATGTAGAACTAGCTCTGTGTGAACAGTATAACATATAACATTTTACATTATGTTATAGGGAAAAGCGACACCTTTCTTTATTAGTTTAATCCAAAGGTTGTCTGTTTGTTTGTTTGACAATAACACATCATTAAATCATGCTGAATGCATAAAAATAGTTAAAAGCTTTCAGGATTATTTAAATGTGCAGTGAGGTGTGCTTTGTAATTTATGTCTGATGATTCTGTCAAAATATTATTCTTACTGAATAGTATTTTTCATAGTGTAGGCTGGTAATTTCCTTTGCAGGAAACCACTCAGCAAGGTTTCTAGGGAAACACAGCAAGTGCAGTAAATTAATGTCAAGTTTTAAATGACAGTAAATACTAGTTTCAAAAAGAAATGTGTTTTAAGGTCTTGTTGCACACGTGTATGCTAAAAGACAGCTTTGTAAGTGGGTAAAATAAAAGATGAGTCAGCAAAATAGACCCACCTATAAACCACACTCAAAGAATTTATTTGGCAAGGTGTGTGATAATTTTAACAAATGGTATTATGCTGAAACTCGGAATTCTTGTTTCATGGAAAGTTCATCTTTTGGACTTAGGATTTTTAGACACTGAATTTTCAATACCTTTATAATGATTTTTTTCACATTTTATAAAACATTCCATCTGCAGAGAAAATACTATGGACAGAACACATAATTCGATTTCTTTTCTCTCTCATCCTAAATAATGTTACCCACCTGTAAGAATCAGTACTTTCTGCATGCTTCTGTTTATTTTTTATTTATTTGTGTCATGATTGGTTTCTGCCCCTTTATAACATGAATTGGGCTTTGAGTTTATTACTGTATGCTTTATGTATACATGCTTGTGCACTGTACATTCATCAAAGGTTTTAAGGAGAATATCAAAATCCATACAAAATAAAACTGTTGCTCTATAAGCAAATTAGCTTCCAAAGTTATTTATACTATCGTAAAATCTGACTACTAATCTAACTGATGAATATTTTCAGTGATTAAGTACAAAACAGGAGCAATTTACCACTGTGGATCAAAGCACACTTCTACCTCCACCTATAATCTGCATTATATCTTTCTTATCTCTGTATTATTGCTACATCACAGTTATTTTTCATTTGCTGTATATCTAAATTTCATGACAGGGCTGAAATTATGAAATAATTTTGCTTTCCATAGAAATCTCTTTTGTCCCATAGTGAACATTGTATTACAATAAAATTACACGAGAAAGGAAATAATTTTGTGATCTTGGGTCCTCTTTTAGTAACAGTGAGAAATGTGTGATTTCTTGCTATTTTTAGTATTAATGGCAAGAGGGTCACATTTATCATAGTCACTCAATCTTTTTTTCTTCTTTATTAACAGTCACCTTGTAAGGATTTTAAAAGTACTTTCAAATATTAGACCTGAGCAGGAATCTAATGCATTTGTTTTTGTTCAAGATAAGAACAGCAATTTCAAGCCATACTTTCTGACTGAAGTGTGAAACTGGTCACTGACATCAAGACAAATTTGACAATTTACATTACTGTCCCCACAACTCGACTACTGTGTCATAAATCAATGACCTAAGTGCTCTTGTTTTCTTAAAGTTATGTGTATCTAATATGTGTTCCAAACATGCATTCTCCTGCATGCTGATTGCCCCGACAAAATATTGCCTATATGATGTAACAGGCTCTTAAAACTACTAGAATGCTGTTCTCAAATTATGTGTAAAAAACTTGCAGAATCAGGTACAGGCAGAGGATAAAGGTAATTATTATATCTGCATGTGCACTCCAAGATTTGGATTAACGAGTTATTAAGCCACTACTCTCAAACCTTCAACTAGTCAAAATAATCACAATCATGCCTCTCAAGTGTACCTCATTTTGAAGACTGTACCTGTTTTGAGTTTAACAAAGTCTGGAGTCCTCACTGTTCCACATTGATAGGATATGTCACACATTCAGTGTTAATAGTTTTTCTAACTAATATTCATGGTAAAGGGTACTAATTCATATTAATTCATCAAAAAACATTTTATAAATATAAAATAGCACATTTTAACCATCCTGTGAGCTGCCTAGATGAAGTTGTTAGCAAGCTGTTAGCATGTGTTCCACATTTGTTATACATTATGAGAAGCAATGTAGGGAATTAAATTTTGAGAGCAATGATTGGAACCCTTTCCTCCAAGCTACAAAAATTTTGGAACTTGTTATTAAAGTGTGGGTATGGAGAATCTCCTCTTGTATTGTGGAGTGTAACCTCCCTGGAATATTTTTTGATTATGCAGCATATTTTTGGTAAGGTCTATATCACCACATCGAATGGTGATAAGTTCAAACGCCCTTTGTTTGAACTTAAAAGTCTGAAAACCCTAAACAGCGAACTCACAGAACAGCAATCTTTTTCCCTGGGAAAAAAAAATCAATGTTCCGTAACTTCGTGGTTTACGGCTTTTGGACTTTTCGGTTCGAACAAAGGGTGTTCAAACTTATCACCATTCGATGTGGTGATATAGACCCTTTTAGTAAAGTACTGTTTTGGTTGCTGATTTACATTGAAATTTCATAGTCAAAAATGCTAAGTGATACCATATCTATTTTCTTTTCTTTATTCATCCATTTACAAGATAATAAACGACCATAGTAAATGTATTGATTTCCTTTCCAAGCATTATAAGAAACATTAACAAACACAGATGAGTTAAAACACATTAAGAGTATAACCTTTCTATAAAAGCCAGAATCATATCTATTTTGTTTATCATTCTCCAGTGAGTCTAATTCATGTATTTTAAACCCATTCTACCAATATCACCTCAGACAACTTCTGTACCTCACCTAATGCTATTTTAGCTGTCCTTGCATAAAATCACTGGTTGTGCCATCCTCAACTATAAAGAGGATTTCCTTTTTAGCTGTTTCTGCTCTGGATCATACAGCAAGAAATGTTCAGGAAACAAGATTATGATGGATTTATGAAATCACCATGCTATCCACATGAAAGCATTTATCCTGTTGATACCACCTGTTCCACATATGCAGAAGTACACAGATCTATTCGGTACAATCACTCCTGGATACATCATCTGGGATATCTGCTTGGATTCTTCCCTGAGTCAGTTTGTGTGACATACTTCCTCTATATTAGGATAGAGCTCAGTCACCCATTAGTATTCTAGTGTTGTCTCAAAGACAAGAACACAGTCACAAGAGAGCTCATTTTCCACATTCTCAGATTATACTCTCATGTCCAAGGCTTATTTTAATGATTGATATGTAGGCAAGCAGAAAGATACCCTGACTGTGTGGCAGATTAATACGTCTGCTAGTAAAGTTAGGTGTTTGGGTATACACATTTCTGTAAGGTCTAGGTGCATGCAGTCTGACCTCTAGCAAATAGGTAATCAGCATATGAATCTTGAGCCGCTTGAGTCATTCAGTTAAAATAAATTAACGAGTGATGTCAACCTCTGTACATTTAAGAAAGTATAATAGTTTAACTGCAATCTCAGAGAATTATAAAGACAAATATTAGATTTATTTTTATTGTGAATTGTCATAATTAAAATAATGATACTAATTAAAATAAACAGCTAGTTCCAGACAATTTTAGTGAGAGTTCTAATTTTTGTTGATATGTGTAATGGCAGGTGGCTTGCAAGCAAGTTGGTCATTGAAGCTAATTTATTTTTCATTTGTTAATGAGGCAGACTCACACAGCACAAGTGTTTCTGTTCAGAGCTGACCCAGGTGCCTTGGCCTGGTTAAATGCCTACCTCAGTACCACAACTAAAGGATGTTGACCCAAGTCTGACTGTGAAGTTTATTAGCAACTCATAGCCATATCCATATATATTGTTTTGCCAGGCTGCAGTATGACTGCTGCTATGTACCTATTTCTTCATACATAAATGCATAAATACATTTGTTTACTGGGTAAAACCCTTTTCAGGCATGACCTCAGACAGTTGGAAGTAGTATAAATAATATTATAATAATAGTATTTACAATAGTGCTAGAATAAACAAAACAAATGGGTCAAGAAGTAATTGCAATGAAAACCGTCTTAATACACAACAGTACTTATAAATAAAAATCTGTGAAAAAAATATTTGCAGCCATAATAAGGTACACTTTTAATCAACAGGCATATTTAAAGTGAGAAGGGAAGAAATAGCGAGAGGAAGAGGTGGGGTGGAGTGCTAGAAAAGTGATAAGTCTGAAGAAATGAGAAGAAAGCACGAGTTGAAGTAGTGATAAGACGACAGTAAGAACTACAACTATGTTTGGAGTGTTAGTAAGGAAGAAATAGGGGAAATAAACATGCAGTGTACAAAGGTGGTGCCATTCATGTCGTAGACAAAAGGTGGATGCACTATTGCAGCAATATAGATCTCTGTCTAATGGATTATCCATATTTGTCAAAACAGTGACACTGGAAGAAGTGTTTTGTATGTTTACTCAATGCTTTTCTAAAATCTGTGATGTGGTAGTATATATAATGTCCTGTGGACTTTTGTTTCAGTAGTCAGGTGCTAATTTGATGAACACTGTTTCGAGCAGAGGAGATTTGGGCTTGAGTTTCTTAGTAAGACTGATTCCAATGTAAAACAAGGTTTTACGTGGGAATTAATGCCGATCATTGAGAAGCTTATGGGTTAATTTGTTGAGTAAAAAAAGAAGTTTTAATATCCACAGAGAGCTAGTTCCAATGTTTTTTTTAATTTTTGCCAGTGATGTTTTGACAGTGGAATAATGTGTAAAATATTTTCTCTCTTTTGGAGCAGCTTTTATTTCTTAGGGGAATGTAATGTGATGATAGGTAAGACATATTATTATTATTTTATTTATTTAGATACAAAATAGGAAGTTCATTAAGATCTTATATTTAATGCCATGCTAAATGGTATTTGCTCATCCAATTAGATATGGGCTTGCTACCAGTCCCAAAGACACCAGAGAAGTGTCTTTTATTTAATCCAGTTATATCTGTTTCTAAGTGCATTTGCTACTAATCTTGTAATACGACTCTATTTGACTGCGTTGCTTTATGCCATATTTCCTTCATACACTGTTACTTTTTCACCACTTCTAAAAGCATGTGATCTTGCTATCACTCCCAAGGACAACAGGAATGTGGATTTAAACCAATTACATGTGTGCATTTTTAATATGTGCTCACTACTAATTTGTTTTGCCAGAGTCCTGTTCATCTGGTGGACATTTTGGCCTTTTTTCTAGTGAGTAGGAAATTTGCTGGTGTTCTAGCTATTCTGGTAATTTCAAGCTTAGCTTGCACTCACATGATGGATTGTAATTTTCAGTGTAGCTTTTTCGTTGTGATGCATAGTAGGACCTGTTGTTATAGCTGACTGAGCTGTTTGTGCTGTATTTCTTTGCTACACACCTCTGCTGGATTGAACAGTTCGAACAGCAGCTTATGTAGCTAATAGTCTCAAAGACATCAGGAAGGTGCATTCTTATTTAATCTGTGTGCTCTGAAGTTTGTTTACTATTAATGTGTTAATATTGTTATTGTGCCTGAGTTTTGTTCATTTGGAACATTCTTTGGCCTTTTTTAATAAGAGTAGGGCATCTGCTGGTGTTCTGAGCATTCTTCAGGTTTAACTGACATTTGATTTTTATGTGTAAATTGTGCTGCATGGCAGGACATGCTGCTCTATTTTGTTGGGGTCTTTTGTGCTGCATTTCTTTGCTATAAACTGCTGCAAGATTTACCAGTTCTAGTCAGATTTCCCATTGTTAACAGTCTCATAGATAACAGGAAAGTCATTGTTCCTATTTTTACATAGGGTTTAGGTATCACACCACAATTAGTCAGTGCGACCAAATCACCTGACCATCACATCAGGGAAGTGTTTGTATTTAATTCAATTTCATCTGTGAGCTCTTAAAGTGCATATACTGCCAAATCTCTTAATACTGATTATCATGTTACAGTTTAGTTTGTTTGAGATGCTTTTGGCTTTTTTTCCTGCAGATGGATAGAAACTGCAGGTGTCCTGCAAATTCTGTGTGCTGCAGGCTTAATTTGCAGTTCCTGTTTCTTTTTGGCTGTTACTTTTATGTGCAGCGCTTACTGTGCTGCATAGCAGCACCTGCAGCTCTGTTTTGTACAGCTGCTCTATGCTGCATTTCCTTGTTCAACACTGCTACTAAACTGAGTATTTATAGCCAGATTTGACCTTTACGTGCACAAGGAGCAGCCGGTCATTTTGTACTGTACATTTAATAACCAGTTTGTTCTAAAGTGTTTACAACTTTTGTCTAAGATTCATTGCATTCATCCTGATCCCCTGCCTAGTTTCCACCCTTGCTAAGTATGCTTCTCATAATGTTGCTTGGCTGTAAGCTGTATTGAGCACTGAGCTGTTGCTGATAATGGAACTTCTTGTTGCTTCAGGCTTCGTATCACTGCCTTGCACTGCGCTGCTATTTGTTTAAAGTGTTTTGGATGTCAACAACTCAGTTGCTCAAACTGTTATTATTGCTGTTCCAGACGAGCTCATAGCCATCACTGACAGCCAGTGAGAACCACATTCCCCTTTGTGTTTAGGTTAGCTGTTGTCATTAAGTATAGCAAAATGAATCCAGGCTTATGGCAACCAGTATGACAGATTCTAGAAATAATCATTGTGTTGCACTCAAGCATACTGACTCTTTGAAGCATGCACTTTTGTGCCATTTCAGCCAACTTGTCTTTGTTCTTTTGGTGGCAGTGAAGCCTTGAAGAGTGTGGTATCAGTGGCATCTGAGCCTGTGGTTCTAGATTATACTGAGTGCAATTTTTACTACCTGTTCCATCCTCATTTTTAATGTAGATATGTTCTTTTCTAAGAAAATCAAACACAAAGGCTACACAGCACCAAACCAAGAACTGACCACAATCTGTGTATAAGCCTGACCTTTTGTTATTAAAATATGAAATAAAAAATGCTTTGCTGTTTTTCATTTAAACTGCAACTTTAAACTGCCTTGTCACTAGGAAGCTTACATACTGATTTCGATATGTCCTTTACTAAGCAATAGTTACGTACTACTCAACTCTCACTGTGTCATACTATTGTTATTATGTTGCATTTCTGTACTATACTAAACTCTGCATACTACTGTCCGATTAGACCATACTACACAACTTCTTCTCTCTAGGTTGAAGTAGTTATTACATCAGCGTTAGTGCATTTTTTTTGCCTCACCTAGTGAATTGCCTCCTTAGCATGGTTTACCTACCCAGTATATATTTTCTGCTTATTAACTAAATTGGTTCAGTCTATCATTCCTGTCCTCAATAACTTGACCACCTGGCACACATGGACGTCACCTCTATCTCTACGCCTTCTCTCACCAGAAAAGTACTGTACTTGGTAATCTGAGAACAAGTTAGAATAGCTTAATGCTCACAGACAACAAGCTGCTACTGGACAAGCATGAGATGATTTGTGATAGGTGCAATTATCTGTATATCCAGAAGTCCACCATTGCACACCTCATGTACACTGGTGGTCAGTATGCAAGAAACATACCCATACTTTCATAGGATTACACTAAAGCAATATGCTGAGGTTGTAAACAAAACATTCCCTAAGCCTTCAAGAATCAAGAGGAAAAAAGTCGCAGTAGCAATCCACTAACCCACTGCCTCCATACTCACATAACTCAATGAGTCACAAGGTTGCAGACACAAACCTACCTCTGCCACTATGTTTACATGTCCAAACAGAAATGTTTTAATTACTGTTGACCTCATCATCAGGCACATTGTTTGTGCACTTGCTGGACTTGGACAACGACAAGCTGAAAACTGTATTTCTAATGGGGCAGTACAGTAATTAACATTGTCGTCTCACAGCAAGAGGTTCTTTAGTTCGATTACCAGCTGGGGTGCCTCCTGTGTGGAGTCTTCATGTCCTCTGTGCATTTGTATGGGTTTCCTACAGGTACACCGCTATCATCCTATATTCCAAAGACATGCATCTAGAGCATTTCTCCCTGGGCCTCCACTGAAAATAGGCTCTGTCCTAGCTGGACTTTCCCGGTCAACAAATGTTAAATAAATAAATAATGTCAGGATCTGTGAGTCCATAAGTCCCTACAGTCCACACAACAGGATAGATATGACTATGACCTGGTGGTAGTGGCTTATATAGATATGAATTATCAGAGACAGTCTACCCAGAAGGTCATGCATTGATAAATATTGAAGCTTGCTATGCATGTGCCAAATGCAGGTAAGGCTATGACCCTGAGTGGAATCTGAACCTCAGCCAGAATGATGCTGAGGAACAAAGAGAAAATAATTGACATTAACAACTGACCAAGTAGTTAAGGTCCTCTAGGGGGATTCCATTATGTGTCAGCTTGGGACAAAATGACTGTCAGTCCAAATTTTTTCACCAAGGACAGCCTACACCTTTCATTTCATAGATACCACATACTGACCAAAGCACTTGTTGCAGTCATAGTGCCTCTTGTAGACAAAGTCCATCTACTGGACATTCTAACATAACAAAAAGGCTTGTGGTAAATTACAGTGAGAACCACACGAAAGTGCTGCTCGGTGCCAGAAGCTTTAACAATAAGTTGCTGGCTCTTGAGGCCCTGCTGCAGATTGAATGCACCCATATCTCTTGTTGTAACAGAAATTTGGTTTCACTAAGATGACACTCTACCTTTACCGAGTTTCTGCACCTATCATGTATTCAGATTTGTTGGAAACTTCTAGGGAGATTTTTATTTTTAAGAGACACAATTATCTCTAGAAATGTTTCTCATAACACAGTAACTTCAATTTACCCTTTATGAGACAAATCATCAATTCATAACCTGCTATAGGTCACCTTCAATGTCCACAAAGGACTATGAAAGCTATATAAATGTGCTTACTGAAGTGCCCTTAATTAAAAATACCTTTTTGATGGGTGACTTCAGCTACACATTGCTTAGCAGCTGTACCCCAAAGAGTGAGTATGCTGAAAATTACCTAGACTTGGTGACTGCTAACTACTCCCTTATACAACTAGTTAACCAGCCCACTACTTGCCCCACTTAAGAGTATCCTCATGTCTGATCACAAATCAGTCCTCTTCTCTTCCATGACATCTAAGCCCACCATAATGTACAATGTAATGAATTCAACAACTTCAAAAAATAACCGATTAAAACTGTAGGATGAACCTTCAATCTTCATCTGCAAGATTTGTCACCCCATGTATTTTCAGCACCCCCCATATATTCCCAGCCATCACTAATGTCAATGAATTGTACTGCCATCCAACAAACAACATAAACCAAGCAGTTCCAATCAGAATCAGATACTGGATGGTGCAATGGTGCAGTGGTTAACACTGTTACCTCACAGCAAGAGGTTCTTCTGTTCGATTCTCAGCTGGAGTGCCTTCTGTGCGGAGTCTGCATGTCTTCCCTGCATTCGTGTGGATTTCCTCTGGGTGCTCTGGTTTTCTCCCAAGTTACAAACACATGCATCTGGAGTGTTTCTCCCTGGGCATCCTTTGAAAATTGGCTCATTCCAAGTTGGACCTTTCCGGTAACCAAATGTTAAATAAATAAATATAAATATACTGGGGGTGTAAAAATAAGCCACCTTGCTTGAATTACAGCAGCTGTATAATAAAAGAAAAAAAGCTAATTAAGGCCTATAATAAATCCAAATCTGCACACACCGAAGACTCCATCAAAAAGATCAGCAAAAATCTTAAAGCTATCATAACTATGATAAAAGCAGAACACGAATTAAAATTAGCATTTGAAGCCAAAGATAATCATAATTCTTCATTAACTGCAACAGATGACAAAGCAATAACACACTGCAGTGCTATGAATGAATTAATACTGGTATTACCCATCGACCCTAAAGATATTACTGTTATTTTTATACTGACACACACACACACACACACATATATATATATATATATATATATATATATATATATATATATATATATATATATATATATAGAGAGAGAGAGAGAGAGATTCACTTTATTTCGAGATTATAAAGCCAAAAACTCACAAATCCAAAAACCAAAATCATGAAATTCAAAACCGTGAATGTCAACAAAACACTACACCACACATACAAACACAAATACACCTACCTCCTGACACTACAACAAAGCAAAACAATTACATGAACACAACAAAACACACACACACACCTACCCTTCCTATAAGCAGGGGGTAAGCCCCCCTGCACACCCCCACTACTTAAATATACTAACTCCGAGGTCACATTACACAAAAGACAGAAAACCCACCACCACAAATTCTACACCCCCCCCTTGCACAAACACACATCACATACATACAAACACCACCACTCTCAATACTGGCATGCTCACACTCCTACCTACCTACCTACCCTAACTCATACCTAAAACTCCCCAACACACTCACAAACACACAAACCCTCCCCAACACCCTTAAAAACATAAAACTTACCTAACACACCATCAGTACCGCAGGTTTGACATTTACAGGTTCGATATTCTGCAGTTTTGAGCAACTGCAGATTTGACAATTTGGTCTTGAGATACTGAGATTCCAAAGTGAACAATATATATATATATATATATATATATATATATATATATATATATATATATATATATATATATATATATAGTGCCAACTTTGCTCCAATCATCCCCAAATTTCTGAATCCCTCCCTCTCCATGATTAGCCTGGAGGAGGTCCTAACTGAACTCTGTAAAGCTAAAAATGCCATCAAAATGGGTCATGACAGAATTCCTGGTTGGTTTATCAACAGCAGCAAATGTTCTGGCTGAACTCCTCCTAAATTTGCAAAACCATGGTACAATTATCTCCAATTTCATAAGCTCTGATCAAAAATAAATCTTATTGTTCTAGACCAGCAACAATGTAACATTATCAATGGGATTTGAGAATGTCACAAAAACTTTAGACAGCAGTTGTGCAGTTTATAGAGTGTACCTGGATCTTGCCAAGGACTTTACCCTATTCCCCTATGCTGGAACTGTAATTAACTTAAAGGCCTACATTTTAAACCTTATATTGTAAGATGGCTAGCAAACTGGCTAGCAGGTAGGCCCAAATAAATAAAGTGGCAGATGCATCAGTACCCTGACCCCTTCTGATCAGCAAGTGTGAATGTTGCCATTTCCTCAGCATCTGGTATTGTGTTACTACAGCAAGGATTAAACTAAACAAATTAATGCTGTATAAGAAATTAGCTCAAATGAAATGCAAAGAAATGTAGCAAATCTCATAAGTAGATTGTAGAATAGATAGCACCACATTTCAGGCTAATATGTTAAGATAGAGGACTCAGCAACTTAAAATACACCTCCTTATCCTTTGCCCATCACATAGCAACATTAGTCAGGAATTCCTTCTGTGTCTAGTTCAAATAGTAACCAAATATACATCATCCAGGTCTAAAGACATTGCCACCATTCCTCTATACACTGCCCAGAACAGAACAGTTAGAGAATAATGTTCCTTTTAGCATCTATCTATCCAAATCCATCCTGTATCTAGAAAGACCCCAAAAGTTCCTAAGCAAAAGATTACTGTATTAAAGTCCTTCGCCCATCAAAACAGATTTGAAGCTCTGTTTCTACACACTGTTATAGTCTCCTGTAAGGTGGTTTTTGTAAAGCATTTCTTGTTATTAAAGTCACAACCCTGCTTGACCTTTTACATCTGCGCAAAATAAATGGCTGCATAAACACTTAGACTAAAGACCTGAATCTCCATCAACAGATATATCAGACATGCTTGAAGGACAGTTTCATTATTCAGTGCTTCCCTAATCTCTGGAATAATATTTTATGTACAAAATATAACATTTTATTATGTATACAATGTACTGATATAATAACTTCCTTTAAGGCAAACACTGAAAACTGGATGAGCACCCATAAATTCATCCTGGACTTGACTTGATTTTCCCTCCTTGAAGCAATAGATGTCCTATGAGGGTGGGTGTTAGCAAGGTACTTATGGTCAGTAGATATTTTCTTCCTACTAAATTCAATGAATGTATGGAATAAGGTTGTATAATAAGTCATAAAGTACGCTTTCTATGTCTTTTTTTGCCCTGCATGCTTGTTGACCACATTTGTCTTGTTCCAAAAGGCCTATTCATTCCCATCTTCACCTATCCAGCATCACCATTTGGGGACCTCCTCTTTTTCTAGAAGAAGTTTGCTTCATCAGTACCTCACTATTACATCAGACTGGTGATGCATCTGAGAACAACCTCTTCACAGCCATTATTCAGGCAGCCATGAAAGGTGCTTTAGTCCCTCAAATTCTCACACTACCTGAGAGTGGGTGTTTGGCAGGGTGCTTATGGTTTTTGGATTGACTCTGCCTTGTAAACTATATGAACCTATGAATTAATGAAATCTTTTTCATTTCCTTTTGTGGTCCCCTGCTTCATACAGTGTGGTCCCTCGTCCTGTGGCCTGGGGGTCTGCCTTCACTCCTTCAGATTGTGCAAGTATGTGTTTAAGTATGGACCCTGTTTGTACCCAGGTAAGGAACTACCCAACTACATCATGACAATCAGATGCAATCTACTTTTTAGACTAGTGAGAAGAGGGACTTTTTTTAGTTATTTTTCATTCCAGTACCAAATTCTTGATGTGTGCATTCATGCAGTGGCAGATTATAATAGAGGTGATATCAGCTGCTGTTCAGGGCCCATAGTTCCAAGGTTCCCATGAACAGCGCAGGATTAGAGCACTGAAGCTGCATCTGTTGGCACCAGTGGACATTATGTAAATATTTTATTTAGTAAAGAACTACTGCATTTTTTACTTAAAAAATGAATTAATAAATAAACCAGCAGATACAGCTTGCAACATTCTAATGGGAAACTTAGCGTACGTGCCCAATCATTTTGTGGGCTTTTTTTTCTATACCTTCTTGTGATCCATCAGGATGGCATCAGCAAGTAGTAGAAAAGCCCCCCAAATTGCAAATAATGATAAATGGAAGTTTAATTCATGATGTAAAAGTCTAGCAGTCAGTGACAGTAGTGGCAGTCAAGCTTTTTCTTTCCTTTTTCTTTCAAATTATTACATCCTGGCAGGTAACAGCCCTTGCAACCCTCTTCTCCAATAGTAGGACTTGAAGCTGTTCAAAATTAAGTCCATGGGAACCTGGTTGTTTTCAACAAAATTTGTCAGTGCAAAGAAACATTTTTAAAAATTCATGCGCATTTTATTTCTTTGGGTTTGGAGAAGGTGAACAAAACCCAAGGGGTGGTTGGTGAGAAAATATTTTAATATATAGAAAACTACATTGTAAAATTTTGTTGAATGCAACCATCCCACTGAGTTTGAATGACACCTTATCTATTAAAAGTGTTTTAAACATGAAGGTAAATAAATTGAGAATAATTATTTTATAGTGCACTTTCAGTGTTATTAAATGTTTTTTTTTAGAAATTGATTAATTTTTAAATTTTATTTATTTATTTATTTATTTATTTATTTATGTTAATAATTTTACATTTGTTTACTGGGAAAGTCTGACTGGACACAGGTCCATTTTCAGCCAAGGCTCAGGGAAAAAAGCTCCATTTATAAATATAATATTAACATATACTAGCATTCATAGAGTAACAATTACAGATATTTCAACAATTTAAAGAACATACAGAATACTATGTTGATGGTAAATAATATGAAAAGTAAAAGGCATAAATTTTACTTCCTGGCAAAAAGTCTAATTATATCACACATTGCTACAGCTATAGTAGGGATAATTGAGTGGGTTAAAACATGTACAGATGTAGTTGCTAGTAGAATGCTTGAAATGAAAAAGAGGGTTATAAACTTAAACAGATGAGGTTGCAACATTCTATTGTTAAATAAAGAGGGTATAAGATTGCATGGGAATCAGGAAGGCCTAACCAGAACATAGGAGTAACAAGAACATAGCCAGATGTTCATTAGGTATGATTTGAGGAGCTTTTTGAATTGTAAGAGGGAGCTACTAGATGTTATTGGGGTTGGCAGCTTATTCCAAATTTTAAGAATATAGTTAGAGAAAAGAGACTCCCCCACTGAGTTGTTGGCTTTGGTAGTGTCTAGAAGATGTCAGCTACTGGAGTGAAGAGATCAGGCTGAAGTGTACGGTTGAAAGAGTTTTTGGAGAGAAGGGGTTCTATTGGGTTGTTGGAGAATTTTGTGGACAAAGATTAGTTAATTAAAGTGTAGAAGCTATGGGAATTCAAGCCAATTGAGCTGTTCTAGTGCTGTACAGTGATGTAATCTATGTGAAGCTCCAACTGCAAATCTTGCTATTTTATTATAGCAAGTTTCCAGCTGTTTTAGGTCTGTTTTTTGGAGATTGATAAATACAGGAGAGGCATAGAGGAGGGTTGAGAGGAGATGTGTACAGGCAATGGTAACATTTGTATTATTTGTAAGAAATTATTTCTGTATAGAAGACCTATTTTCTTGTGAACCTTTTTGATGGTTTGGGCTATGTGAATATTGAATTTCATGTTGTTATCAGCTTCTAGCCGAAGCAGTTTAGTATGAGTGCTTGGGGTGATCATAGTTTTGGTCCTGGAGAAGACATTAAAGGACTGGAAAGATGAGGGCATTCTTGTTGGGCTGAAAAGAAGGAGCCTAGTTTTGTTAGGATTTAGAATTAGATTGGAATTAGTGAACCAGGTTACATATACAGTAAAGTCTGATCATATCATAGGTATTATGTCACATGACTAGATAGGGTATTAATGGGTGACTTTTAATACTGTTATTTTATTCTGCTAAAGTCCATTGTAATTCTTTGAGGATTGAAGTGCTAATAAATTTTGCTCAGTGGAATACAACATTCGTTAGTTGTATTTTATGTTTATAAGTGAGTGTTTTACCAGCTTACTCCATCACTTCAGTAGTGATGTTACATTGTGTAACTATCAAAGAAGGCCATATACTTTTACATCCACCAACTTGTCATTAAGCATCTGGGCCCTCATTGCATAAACTGTAACTATTTTTCTAACATACATTCTCGTGCAGTTGTAGAAAACACTTTCAACATGTCAGTTATTTTGAATTTGTAATTGAATTAACAGTATGTCATAAACCAGCCAGGTAAGTAAATTCCATATCTAATCCACGTCAATTTATTTTGTATTCTTTCTATTTGAAGAATAGAAACCATTGCAAAACTGTTTCAGGAGGTACCCATACTTCCATATCCAGTAACAGCCCTTAACAAAATACAATCATTTATGAATAATATTTTTTTCACATCTTCTTTCTCCTAAATTTTAATAAACAATTTCAAAAGAGCATGCCATTACTTACAATTTACTTACAATGTCCTTATTATACAAAGCAAATAAATGTAGAGAGGAAGTTGAGCATTCACTATTTGTGCTCAAACCATTCTGAAACCTAGTGTGGGGGTTAGCACATAATCATATACAAGAGAGACACCTGGGATTCTACATGAATAGACCACAAAGCAATGTGAGCTTTTACTAGCAAGCAATAATGAAAGAGGTTAAGGACTTCTGTGCTAGATGCCCTGAATGCCTGAAGACAGCTCATCACCCAGGCTTTAAAAATGCTTTCATTCTAATGCCTGTCACAGAGGTGACAATTGAACATACCACTTTGTTCATTATTGGGTCATGGTAAAACCCGGCAATTGGTTCCAATGTATTATGGCTACTTTGCAGAATGCAGCTAAGTACTTTGATGCTGATTTAAGTCCTGCCTTAGAAATCAAAGTCTAAACCAATTGTACTTAAAGTATTGAATATTATAAAAGAGATAAAAGAACTGGAAAAGGGGCTTTAGGAAAGGGAGAAGCAAATTACATAGAAGTAAATGGAAATTGTGGGAACAGTGTATACAGAATAATGTTCAGGAGAAGGAGCAGTAGGGTGTAAAGGAAGGCAGGAATTTTGTAATGTTGGACTGATGATAATTACAAAAAAAAGATGTGATGCATAATATGTGTAAGTAGCAAAATGTTATTATGGATTGTTTTCTTTTCTGTTAATATTTGTTTGCCTTAAGTGATAATTTAATAAAGTTTTTTTTAAGTACTTTGCTGCTACACCCCACCACCACCATAAGGTTAGTGCTAAATCTAATGCTAAATCTATGACTGCAAGTTATTCTTTTTGTTTTTCAGAGTAATAATACACATAGGAACATTCCCTGACCAGTGGAAATTCTTATGTCCAGAATATTGCACCAGCTATGCCATTGTTTTAAGGTCAAGCTATTAAAATCTTCACTATACCACCCTCTGACTGATGAGTGGAAACAGCTGTGGCTAAACAGTAAGCAATTTACAAGAGAAATGCAAGAACCAAGGAAGTCAAAGCTGGAGGTCAGATATTAGATTTAGTCTCCTCAGCAGAAAGCAAATTTTAGCTAAATGGCAGGATCCATCTGATATAGTGGAAAAAATAAAATATGTTAACTAGTAAGAGAAGGCCAGAGGAGATATGCCAAACCAATGTTCTGAAATCTGAAAAGAGGAGTAGGCCTCTCTGGACAGGCTAATGGAAGAAGCTGATGGAATTAATAAAAAATGAAAACTGACATCTGGCCTGCAGAACTGGAAGATGACACTGTGCAAGCCACATAAATAATACAGTGTCTCTTAAGAAACAAGGAATTACCTTAAGATCTATCTGACTCAACAAACCTGATTCAACAGCATATTCAGGCAATTCCAGGAGAAGAGATTAATTTAAAACTTGACAGAATACCAGAGTCACAGTGAATAACTTAGGAAGAAGTTCAAAAAATACTTAACACGGAGGTGATACAAGAGGCAAAAAGTGAGTGGAATATTCGTTTGGTATTAGTCCCAAAGTCTGATGGATAATCACTTTATGTAATAATTTAAAGAAGTTGAGCAGAATTTCAAAATTTCCTATCCTAAAAAATTCACATTGAACTGTTCTTTTTTCCCTTTTAGTTTTAATAAAAGAACAGTATATTATGGGCAAAGTGCTTCTGTTGCCTTTTTTGATAGTATTTAGTTATCTTGTTTTGTTTTCCTGGGGTAGAGCACTGTTCGGATTTGACCATTTATAGGCTCAATCCAGGTTAGAAAGAAGTAAAACTGTAAAGTAAGAATACAGGAATATAATACATATTCACACACACACACACATATATATATATATATATATATATATATATATATATATATGGTTTATATATATATATATATATATATATATATATATGGTTTATATATATATATATATATATATATATATATATATATATATATATATATATATCTATCTATGATTTACTATGAAAATGTTGAGGTGACGTACCTCGACTATGCACATCCCTGACCAGGAACAATGAAAACCCACCCGGCCGACTGCTCAGAATGTTGATCCTTTGGAAGGAAAGAATCGACATTCGATTCCTCACCATCCAGGAAAAAACATACACTACCAGGCAGAAAATGTCCTGCAAGCCCCCCTGCACCCCTCCACACACATACCCTGCTACTTATATATATATTCTAACTCCAAGATCACACTACAGTGAGGAAAAGGGTAAATTTCCCCGTCTGCACTGTACTGCAATGCATTTCAAAACACAGATGCTCCAAAACCGCAAACACAAGCTATGTATCGACATTTCACTGTCAACAGAAATTGTGTTTGCAGTTTTGCCTCTCTGCTCCTCTGTGTTTGACATTCTGACTGTAGAGGTAAGCCATATTGTAAAGCTATATAGACACACACACAGACACACAGACACACACACACACACATATATATGCAAAAATATGTGTATGTACACTGTTCATAGATGCAATACAATGAGCTTCTGTGCACTCATCTGATGTTTATGAGAAAAGCTAAATAAAAGGTAGCCATACTATTCCCCCATCCCCCCATGCACACACCTCCCTGACCCCACACATCTCTCAACCCCCTATGCTAATCTGTGAGTAGGGTTGATTTTTTACTAGGTGTGTCTCAGAGAAAGACCCTTTGCATCAAATTCTACTTTTACACCCAGTTGTAATGGCACCAGAAGCTTTGATAACCAGAATGTTCTGTGGTGCATTTTATGCAATATTTGTGAAAGAATGACTTCACTTTTTTTTACTTCTTAAAAGTGTTTTGTCAGTGCCTGCTAATGTTATTTTTTGAGGTACACACACACACACACACACACACACACACACACACACACACACACACACACACACACACACACACACACATGGACCCTGCATGCCAAATTTGAGTTCACCTGGAAGATGTCTTTGGGGTGTTAGAGGAAATTAGAGTGCTAGAATAAAACTCACACAAAGATAGGAAGGACATGTAGACTTCACACAAAAGGAATAAAAACTAAGAACTCTACTCAAAAGGCAAATGCTGTGAGATACCCATGCTACTCACTGTGTCACTATAACAGTGGTCTGTTGCTTTCCTGCATGTCCTGTCCAGGCGCCCAAAGACAACCACTTATTATATGCAATAGGGATCAATTCTTGACTGTAATGTAAAATGAAAGCAATTATGGCCAAGTTGTTGCTCTTATATACACTTAAACACCTACCCACAAATAAGAAGCCATAGCAATGATCGTGTTTACACTGATTTCAGCAAATACAGTGCATTTGTGTGACACGTCTGTTGCCTGCCAGATCAGGGATTGTGTCACAGTAATCTAACTGCAAGGAATAAGTCATAGTACTTACCATATGAATATTAATAAAGGTTCTTACCAAAATGGCTGTTCAGTGCGGCTTCTCAGACTTCCCGCTCCTTTACTTTCTCTTTACCCTTGGAAATGCTGCTACCAGTAATCAGCCTCCTTCTCTGAGCATATAGACAAGGATAGAATCCATAGTCACTCCACTGAAGAAATCGTAGCTATACATACTCCTTTTACAGCACAGTAATCACCCAAAGTGACCAAAAGCATAACTGTCAGTTCTCCTTATTTTACCTTACCACCCTGATTTTGCTTCATATTTTGGCCCTGTATCTAGATAAACCTGTTTAAAAAATAATAAAATAAAACTTTTAACACAAATATAAAATGCAGAACTAATATATTAAAAAGCATGTTTGCACAAAAATTTCTATTTGTTAATATTCCTGTTTTTTAATACAGGTTTGAGGGGTACTGAATCATTCATTCCATATCCCCTGTGTGCCCCAAGCCTAAAAATCCTCAATTCTGCTAATTCTGCGGTATTCACTATATCACCCAACCTCTCATTCACCATTTGTACCTGCAATACCTGAAACAGAAATATGTTTGACTAATGCACTATAATCTTCTCCCTTTCTTGTACAATATAAGTGATCTCTAATACGTTCTTTAAGTTGGCGGTTTGTTTTGCCAACATAGAACCTGAAACATTTAACACAATAGACTAAATATATTAAATTCTTAGTATTACAGTTGTTATATTTGTGTTAAAAGTTTTATTTTAATATTTTTTAAACATTTGGTTTATGTAGACACTTGACACATTTAATGATATAGGCCTAGGGTTGTTATTAAACTAGTACTTTTAAGGCTATTTAAAAGTATTTGGTAATATTATTAGTCCGTACAGAATAGTATTGTCTGTATCTTTAAATGTTTTGGAGGGAAACCTGCTTAATTAATGAATTCAAGTAGTATAAAAATGAATTGTTTCTATGTCTTAACTGTGTGTCTGAAGAAGTAATAATTTATTATGAAAGCGCTTACACAATAAATGTATCAGTGGTAACAAAAGCGCTTACACAATAAACTTATCAGTGGTTTTTACTTTTGTGCCTGCCTCCGTGATTCTGGGACTTGAATTTGTTTACTTTTAAAAAGTAAAATATATAAACCAAGAGTCCAAACCTAGGATATTATTCTTTAAATTCTGCTAGCTCTTGGTTTTGCTAATCATTTGTTTGTTTTCTTCCATCTGACAAGCCTTTCCACCAATCATAAATGGGGAGAGGTGGGTGGTAGCAGGACAGCAACATTTACTGATTTTCAATACACCTTGTGCTGACATCATTGATATCTAAAATTAACACTGCTGACCCAAAAAGAAATGTGGAAGCACAAGCTGTGCTTCATACACAGAAAAAAAAACCCAGAGCATTTCCCTTCAATACTTCAGAACTGTGGATGGGTGGGGGACTGACAGGTATCAACTCTTGTCAGCACAGTATGTGTTCAGCACTTCTGCCTATGAGTGCCATAAAAATCATGAAACAAGAGCCATGTTGTTATCACTTTCTAAGACTATTTTTTTATATATATTTTATAGGCAGTTGGACATCCACTGCACAGAGTGGCTATTGACTGAAGGTGATAAGTATGCTTAACGGTAAAAAAGAAGTATTATATATGATTCTTTTTAAGCCATTTGCATATGACCTTTAAGTTTTCCATTCATTCTTTTCCTGTTCTTTTTAAGTCTTGAGAGCATGTAACTCTTCCATAACATTGATCTTATTTGTGTATAATATTGTTTTCACAAGCTTTTTAAGCCTGCAAATAATTTAACATAGGCATGCAAAATATTGTTGACTCTAACAGCATAATTCTAACTGATATAAGATGTGTTCATAAACAACTCCTTCACCATCTCACCCTTAACAATCTACTGTCCACATCTCAGCACGGTTTCAGACCCCACCATAGTACGACCACCGCCCTCCTCTCTTTTACTGACTCAGTCAATAAGAACCGCAATAACAAAAAATATCTTCGGCCCTCTTTCTTGACTTGTCAAAAGCCTTTGACATGGTCAATCACCAAATACTGCTCCACACTCTTGAAACCTTACACCTTGATTATCCGGCACTTAGTTGGTTCAAAGCTTACCTCTCTGGAAGACAACAGGCAGTTCGATGGGAAAATAAGCTCTCTCAACTGCTACCGAATACCATAGGGGTCCCCCAGGGCTCCATACTTGGTCCTCTTCTCTTTTCTGTATTCATAAATGATCTTCACTCAGTCATCCCTAAGGCCACCTGCATTCAATATGCAGACAACTCCACTTTGATCTGCTCTGACGTCTCTCTCCCCGACCTACAAGTAATAACCCAAAACTGCTTTGCTACAGTAGAAAAGTGGCTCTCGGAGTGGAAACTCATTCTAAATCCAAAAAAAAACCAAGTTACTAGTATTTTTTCCCACCTCAGTTAGTCCATCAGTCCAACTTATACCCCAATCCAATAATAGTCCCTTCCTTGTTCAATCTATTAATGGTACCATGATTGAGCCTGTTACCAACACTAAACTATTAGGAGTCACTATTGATAGTAGGCTTAAATTTGATATGCATATCAGTCAAACCATAAAGACTGTAAATAAGAAACTTGGATCCTTGTATAGAATTAAAAACTTTCTAACCCCTACTGCCAAACTAACTATCTATCGTACGCATCTACTCTCCACTTTATTGTATGCCTCTCCTGTGCTTTCATTCCTTAACAAAAGTGAGATCAACAAACTCTCTGCTGCCTACAATCACATCGCCAGATTTGTAGTAGGAGGTCCTTACAGAACTCATCACTGCCTTAACCTAAGGAAACTTGATTGGCTAGAACTACCCAATCTTCTCAAACTAAACCAACTCACTGAAGCGTTTAAAATTATTAAGCAACCGGATAAAACCCCCTCCCTGAATAATCTTCTGATTCCATACTC
Source organism: Protopterus annectens (assembly GCF_019279795.1). Lineage (NCBI taxonomy): Eukaryota > Metazoa > Chordata > Ceratodontiformes > Protopteridae > Protopterus > Protopterus annectens. The sequence goes on from NC_056735.1 coordinate 1,051,020,756, forward strand.
CAATCTTAGCTGTCTTCGCTCCTCACATAGATTCCTGGTCCAAACCATCAAATCCAACAACTCAGGTGTCGAAGCCCTTTTGGCCAACTCTATAGGAAAAGTCTGGAATTCCCTCCCCAATAACTTAAGACTTACTACTTACTATCTTAAACAATTTTTTAAAAAACATTGGCTGTGCCCATGTATTAATCCAGACTAGTTCTCTCTGACACTCAACAAGTAGCTTTCTCCACCAGTATTACTAGGTGGTCTTTCTTCTTTTTCTTAGTCTAAAGAATTTGTAAACTCACACCCACTAAAGTCCTCCTCCACTGGTACTAACGAAGTCAAGCTCCCCCTTGCCTGGCTAGGCTCTTCAAGGGATGGTAAATAGTAGCCTAGACAATAACTATACTGTATTTTGAACTGTAAACTAGTCACATTGTAGCCAATTGTATCTAAAACAATGTGAAGTACAACTCATGTGTATGTGTATTTATCTGTATGTAAATTAATGTGTACCCTTTTCCTCTGTGGAGCTTTTCTCCCCGGGCATCCGCTGAAAATGGACATGTATCCAGTCAGACCATCCCGGTCAACAAATGTAAAATAAAATAAAATAAATATTGTACACATGCCCCAATAGCTTTTATAATTAATTATTTTTATAGTTCCTAGCACTTTATAAGCTAGATATCCTAAAATTTAGGAAATATTGACTTCCATAAGACTTGTGATTTGAAAGATGATTTTGTACATTTTTGTCAAAACTTTTTTTTTTTGAAAACGATAGTCAACAAATTTAGCAAGTATTGTAACATATAGTATAGTATAGTAAAAACAATCTTTGCAGCAACATAACAAGAAATAATCTTCAAAACGATATAAAATATTTACCACTATAGAAAGGATTTTATATATTCTCATCCATACCTGGAGTTTTTACTTAATGTCTCTAGGAAGCAGCCAGAAAAATTTTCTCTTTGCTCAGAAGCTTCTCAACAGTACTTAAAAAGTATTTGAGGCCTAAACAGTAAATTTAGCACTGCGTATTAATCCTCAGCATTACTTTGTAGCACTTTGAATTCTGTTCTTGTCTCAGAGCTTGTGATGCATTTTCAGACAGAACACATGAGGGAATTAGCTATTTGTTGAAAAGGTAGTCAGGATTTGAAGCAAAGAACAATTATGCTAAAGTTGGGGCTAGGATAATAAATCTGATTGTTGTCTGTAGGGTTACATTTTTTGAGGCTCCAGCAGTAATTCTTAAGCTATATTCTGTCTGGGCTTGTAGAATATATTTTTCAGTTGCCATCCTGTCTGCTGGACAAAAGAAGTGGACATTTTCCCATGATCAAAATAGTAAATATGGTTTGCTTTATGTAAACCTGGAATTTTAATTTTTGTACAGCGGAAGACCTAGATATTACAAGGAAGTTTTTCTCTCAGAGGGTTGGCAGTTGCTGTTTTGGATATGCCAGTCTGGATGAACTTTTATTTTGTTTTAAAAATCATGCATTTGGTTTTAGCACTATTTAAGATTAATTTCAGGGATTTTTACCAGTTGGAAACTTTGTGTAGGTCTGTTTCCAAATGAGTTTTAATTTTGGCGTGGGAGAGGCCCTGTGTATAAGTGAACATGCCATCAGCATATAGGATTATTGGAAGAAAGGTAACATTTTAACAAATATGAGAGACTATAATAAAACAGGCACTGATCCTCACAGGTTACCTCTTTCAAATGTGGGGGGCTTGGAGATAGGTGCCCCCCCTTTGGCCTTGTATGTCCTGTTGCATCAAAAGTCTGTGAACTAAATTGCATGTTTGGGACTAAAACTACATACTGCAATGGCATGGTGTATTAGGGCATTGCCATTGAAGCTGAGTGCTTTCTTGAGATCTAGGGAAAACTAAGTATACTAGACAGCCCTTATCTATATTTAATAGACTTTTTTTTTTCTTTTGGTGTTCACAGCGAATTAATTATGCTCTAGCCTCTCCAGAATCCATGTTAATTTCTTGACAGTAATGAATTTTTTATGTATTCAGCAAGTTGGATATAAATCATTTTCTCATCATTTTTGTCAATAGCCATTGAGACAGACATCAGGTTGTAGTAATTTAATGCAGCACAAGACACTCTTGTCACTATTTAGTGAAGAGTCCACCCCATCAAATTCCCAGTCTTTGATTCTGTTCTTCAACCAACTGATATAAGCATCTATAGTTTGTGTAGGGCTTTGTGTTCTTGTATGTAAAACAAGATGAAAGAAAAATTTGTATCAGACTAATAAAATATTGTATCAAAAAGGAACAATATGCATTGTGATATGCGTCAACATGTTTTTTTAAAGGAAGATAGACTATATTTGGCATTATTCATTTTTATTTAAAGGTGGTGCATGCCCTTGATAGAGATATTCTACTAGACATAATATTTTGGGCCTAGCTAAGGCTTTTGATTCTATATCACATAGATCCATTTTACAAGCATGGATTTGTTAAATGGTTGACTGGCACAACTACTAGGTCTATATGCAGAGAGTTAGTTACAATGAACATGAAAGTAGTAGAGGTGTTTCTCAAGGTTCCATAATGGGACCGTTCTTATTCCCTGTATCCATAGCAACATTTCTTTTGTAGGGTAATTGCTCGGGAAGAACATTTGCAGATGATGCAAACATTTCTGGTTTTGCAGTACAAAATCAAAATATTTTACATAATTGTATGTATAAATTATTTGAAAGAGCACATTCTAAGAGAGCTGAGTTTAATAATGTGAAATGTAAAATAATACAGATTGGTTATAAAAATCCCATATACTCCAAGAGTTTGAATTGCCATAATATAGGGGAGTGTGAGACATTTAAGATTTGAGCATCATTGTTAATAATATGGGATTTGTTGACATTATAAACAAAATATAAAAAAAATGTTATTATACATTAGAAACAATTTTAAGTATCAATTTTAAGTTCAGGATTTTAATACGCTGGGATCTCTTTATAAATATTTAATAAGATTAGTTATTGAGTACAATGTTGAATTTTCTATGTATTCAAAACCTATATTAAAACATTGAAGAGAAGACAAAAGTGTTTTAGCTGGAAAATAAGGGGGGGGGGAGTTACAATATGGGATATGAAGACAGGCTATGGACATTACATTTTTGCAGTATGTTACAGAATTATTAGAAATTATTTAATTTGGGTATATAAATATATATATGTATATATAAATATATAATATATATAAATATAGACGTCCGCGTTGGTGAGACTTCTGCGGTGGTGCAGCGGTAGCATTGTTGCCTCACAGCAAGAGGTTCTCCCGTTCGATTCTCGGCTTGGGTTGGGAGTGCCTTCTGTGTGGAGTCTGCATGTCCTCCCCACGGTTGAGTGGGCATTCGAAAGACATGCGTTGAATGGGCATGCCTTCGTTGAAGGTTGGGTGTCGGGCTGGCAACTCGACACCATAAAAAACAACTGCCAATCATTAGCAGACCGGAGTTCTGCTGTGACGACCCCTAACCAGGAAAAGCCAAAAGACAAACAATAACAACAAATGTTTTAAGAGGAATGAGACTGAATGTACATTGTGTTTAAATACAATCATATAATTTTTCAGTTAGAAATAATCAACTTTTAGCAGATTTAGAAAGTATGAACACAGAATTATGTAGAGATTTTTATTTTTATTTTAGAGTAGGTCATACATGAAATTTATTACCCTGAGAGTAGAGTTCAGCTGAAAATGTGACTAGTTTATAAAGAAAACTTTATAAATAAAATATTATTTTATAAATATATTTTATATTATTATATAAAATAACTATAAATATAGACGTCCACAGTGGTGAGACTTCTGCGGTGGTGCAGCGGTAGCATTGTTGCCTCACAGCAAGAGGTTCTCCCGTTCAATTCTCGGCTTGGGTTGGGAGTGTCTTCTGTGTGGAGTCTGCATGTCCTCCCCGCGGTCGAGTGGGCGTTCGAAAGACATGCGTTGAATGGGCATGCCTTCGTTGAAGGTTGGGTGTCGAGCTGGCAACTCAACACCATAAAAACCAACTGCCAATCATTAGCGGACCGGAGGTCAGCTGTGGTGACCCCTAACCAGGAAAAGCCGAAAAGCAAACAATAACAACAGATGTTTTAAGAGGAATGAGACTGAATGTACGTTGTGTTTAAATACAATCATATAATTTTTCAGTTAGAAATAATCAACTTTTAGCAGATTTAGAAAGTATGAACACAGAATTACGTAGAGATTTTTATTTTTATTTTAGAGTAGGTCATGCATGAAGTTTATTACCCTGAGAGTTGAGTTCAGCTGAAAATGTGACTAGTTTATAAAGAAAACTGTACAAAAAGTATGGCAATAAGTCTTTATCTTTAAAGATTATGGCTTGTAGTGATCTCTTATGAGGTATTAAAGTGTAGCTGTAATCTTATAACATTGTAGTAATTCCTGAACATTCCTCTCAACCTCTCAGTGCAAAATATCTGGACAAAACCAGAAAGAATGGGGGACAAAGGTGCAAAATTAGGGACAGAATTTAAATATTGTTCCTATAACCTTAGAAAGTTTATAGAATTACAGATTTTGCATAATTGTGTATTTTCTGAAGGATTTAAAGTCTGAAACTCAAATGTCTGTCATTATTTAACATTATTTAGTGACTTCAATCTTCAATGATTTGGCAGAAATTCACAATTTGTTTGAAGAACAGATCAAAATTATAAGGCAAAAATCTGGATATTTTTTGAAAATCTGTACAGCCGAGAGATATGTTCCTGAATTTTTTATGTGCTGCTAATGTTTGTTCTTTTTTCATTTTGCTCTTCAAGAAGAATAATACTTATATACTTTCAAGGATGTTTGCAAGCAGCATCCTGGAATGTAGCTTAATCCTCTCAAAGTAGCAAAGAATTTCTGGTTCAAACAATTGAATTTTCTGCTATGACTCATTGAAATAGGAGAATTCCTAGTGATTGTAACTGAAGAATTCTAAAACTGAGACTTACACTTCTGTGTTTCCAAACACATACTTTTTTATTTATTTGAAGTTACTGTGTGTGCACTTGCGCAGACACACACACACACACACACACACACACACACACACACACACACACACACACACACACACAGATACACACACACATGCATACGCACATATGCACACACACATACACACACACACACACACACACACACACACACACACACACACACACACACACACTAAAATTCATCAGTTGTCAATTGTATTTATATCATCCATTTATGCTAAGAAGAGATTTCATTGTGTTTTGCCACCACCTTCTCATTCTCATCCTTCATATTGCATGCAAGGCATGTTTATTATCCAACTTCCTATGTACCTTCCCTTCCATCACCTCCTTTTCTAAGTACATTTTATATTTCCCAGTTCACTCTTGCAGTAGTGGGGGATCTCCTTCCATTATCTACCCAGTTTGTAATTCCACTGGTTCTTGCCTGGACCATCTGTTCACTATGAACTTATTATTGAATATATTTTGCTTCAGTTTAATTCCTTGGTGTACTGTTTTTGGTTGCTGTTGATAGTACACTTTGTATTCTTAGTCTGCTGTCCTTTAAGTCTTGTGTGTGTCTGGTGTTATTCCCCACATACAATATTTCCAATTTTAAACAGTTGTATTCATTTGCAGTCTATCAGAATGATTACTTTTTTCCTCCTTTATCCCTCTTGCCTAATTATCTTGCTGCATACTTCAGCTTTATCTCACTAGCATTCCCATTTTATAATTGCATTATCATCCCCATTCTTTCTTACCATTTCCTGTACTTTTCACACCATTCTGTTATTGCATTCTTCACATTCATCTAATAGATAGCCGGTCTCCATGCCCCCTACTCACTACCTTTCATTATTTACCTGCTTTCCAACTGTTGCATGAGCAGAATGTCCTCTTTCCAGCAGTTCTGACTTAATGACATTAGCTCTGACTCAGGTATTCTTTCATGGTCTGCAATTATTTTATTTATATTATTTTATTTAACATTTGTTTATACATACCGGATCGGTCGAGGCACAGGTTAACAACGACTGCCACCAGTACTGTTGGCAGAAATTGGGCTATTGTTGGCCAAAGGAGGAGAAGAGGTGGAAGGCATGGCTGAAGGCAGGTAAAGGCTAGGACTGTGATAGTGAGGGTCGGAACTTTGAATGTTGGCAGTATGACTGGTATAGGGAGAGAGCTAGCTGATATGATGGAGGTTGGTATATTGTGTGTGCAAGAGACCAGATGGAAGGGAAGCCAGGCTAGGTGTATCGGAGGCGGGTTCAAATTTGTTATCATGGTGTGGATGGGAGGAGAAATGGCGTAGGCATTATCCTGAAGGCACAGTATGCTAAGAGTATTTTGGAGGTGAAAAAGAGTGTCGGATAGAGAGATGTTTATGAAGTTGGAAATTGATAGTGTAATGATGAATGTTGTTAGTGCATATGCTCCACAAGTTGGGTGTGCGATGGATGAGAAAGAAAAATTTTGGAGTCAGTTGGATGAAGTGGTGATGACTGTACCCAAGGGTGAGAGACTGGTGATTGGAGCAGATTTCAATGGGCATGTTGGTGAAGGGAACAGATGGGATGAGGAAGTGATGGGTAGGTATGCTGTTAAGCAAAGGAGTGCAGAAGGTCAGATGGTAGTGGATTTTGCGAAAAGGATGGACATGTGTTGAATACGTATTTTAACAAGGGGGAGGAGCATAGGGTGACATACAAGTGTGGAGGAAGATGCACACAGGTGGATTATATCTTATGTAGAAGGGCCAGTCTGAAGGAGATTGGAGACTGTAAAGTGGTGGCAGGGGAAAGTGTAGTTAGGCAGCATAGGATGGTGGTTTGTAGGATGACATTGGTGATCAAGAAGAGGAGGATGAGTGTGAGGGCAGCACCAAGGATTAAATGGTGGAAATTGAAAAATGGTAATTGTGAGGTGATATTCAGGGAAGAGTTAAGACAGTCACTGAGTGGCAGTGAAGAGTTACTGCATAGCTGGGTAACTACAGCAGAGCTAGTAAGAGAGATGGCTAGAAAGGTGCTTGGTGTGACATCTGGAAAGAGGAAGGAGTACAAGGAGACCTGGTGGTGGAATGAAGAAGTACAGGAGAGTGTGCAGAGAAAGAGGTTGGTGAAGAAGAAGTGGGATTGTCAGAGATATGAAGAAAGTAGACAAGAGTATAAGGAGATGAGGTGCATGGCAAAGAGAGAGGTGGCAAAGGCTAAGGATAAGGCGTATGATGAGTTGTATAAAAGGTTGGACACTAAGGAGGGAGAAAAGGACCTGTACCGATTGGCTAGACAGAGGGACCAAGCTAGTAAAAATGTGCAGCAGGTAAGGGTGATAAAGGATAATGAGAGAAACGTACTCACAAGCGAGGAGAGTGTACTGAGCAGATGGAAAGAGTACTTTGAGGGGCTGATGAATGAAGAGAATGAGAGGGAGAGAAGGTTGGATGATGTGCGGATAGTGAATCATGAAGTGCAGTGGATTAGCAAGGAGGAAGTAAGGATAGCTATGAAGAAGAAGAGGATGAAGATCGGAAAGGCTGTTGGTCCAGATGAAATACCTGTGGAACCATGGAGGTGTTTAGGTGAAATGGCAGTGAAGTTTTTCAACTAGATTGTTTAATGAAATCTTGGAAAGTGAGAGGATGCCTGAGGAATGGAGAAAAAGTGTTTTGGTACCGATTATTTTTTTTAAGAATAAGGGTGATGTGCAGAGCTGTAGTAACTACAGAGGGATTAAATTGATCATTCACAGCATAAAGTTATGGGAAAGAGTAGTGGAAGCTAGGTTAAGAAGGGAGGTGATGATTAGTGATCAGCAGTATGGTTTCATGCCAGGAAAGAGCACTACAGATGCGATGTTTGCTTTGAGAGTGTTGATGGAGAAGTACAGAGAATGTCAGAAGGAGTTGCATTGTGTCTTTGTGGATTTGGAGAAAGCATATGACAGGGTGCCTAGAGAGGAGTTGTGGTATTCTATAAGGAAGGTGGGAGTGTCAGAGAAGTATGTAAGAGTGGTACAGGATATGTTTGAGGGTAGTGTGACAGTGGTGAGGTCTGCGGTGGGAGTGACGGATGGGTTTAAGGTGGAGGTGGGATTACATCAAGCATCAGCTCTGAGCCCTTTCTTATTTGTAATGGTGATGGACAGGTTGACAGACAAGATCAGACAGGCGTCCCCGTGGACTATGATGTTTGCAGATGACATTTTGATCCGTAGTGAGAGTAGGGAACAGGTGGAGGAGACCCTGGAGAGGTGGAGATATGCTCTAGAGAGAAGAGGAATGAAGGTCAGCAAGCAGGACTAAGACAGAATATATGTGTGTGAATGAGAGGGAGGATAGAGGAATGATGAGGATGCAGGGAGTAGAGGTGGCGAAGGTGGATGAGTTTGAATACTTGGGATCAACAGTTCAGAGTAATGGTGAGTGTGGAAGAGAGTTGAAGAAGAGAGTACTGGCAGGATGGAGTGTGTAGAGAATAGTGTCAGGAGTGATTTGTGACAGACAAGTACCAGTAAGAGTAAAAGGGAAGGTCTACAAGAGGGTAATGAGACCAGCTATGTTATATGGGTTGGAGACAGTGGCATTGACAAAAAGGCAGGAGTCAGAGCTTGACGTGGCATAGTTGAAGATGTTAAGATTTGCACTGGCTCTGACGAGGATGGACAGGATTATATTAGAGGGTCAGTCCAGGTTGAAAGGTTTGGAGACAAAGCCAGAGAGGCAAGATTACATTGGTTTGGACATGTGCTGAGGAGGGATGCAGAGTATATTGGGAAAAAGATGCTAAGGATGAAGCTGCCAGGTAACAGGAAAAGAGGAAGGCCTAAGATAAGGTTTATGGATGTGGTGAGAGAGGACATGTAGGTGGTTGGTGTGACAGAGCAAGATGCAATGGACAGGAAGAAATGGAAACAGTTGATCTGCTGTGGTGACCCCTGATGGGAGCAGCTGAAAGAAGAAGAAGATTTGTTTACCAGGAAAGTCTGACTTGCAACAAAGCCAATTTTCAGTGGAGGCCCAGGTAGAAATGCTCCAGATGCATGTCTTTGTAACATGGGAGGAGATTATAGCACCCAGAGAAAACCCACACAAATGCAGGGAGAACATGCAGACTCCATACAGAAGGCACCCCAGCTGAGAATCAAACAAGAGAACCTCTTGCTGTGAGGTGACAATGCAACCTCTTTCCCACTGCACCTCCTTTTTGGTGTTTTCCAGGTTTTCTGGTTTGCTGACTTACCATATTACTATTTGTCTGTAGCACAGCCACATTTATTTATTCAAGTTTTTTTGGAACAGTAGAGCACAATTAATTTTAGTTGACCAATATCTATCTGTGCTAGTATGACTGACTGAAGTTTTGTAAATACTTGTAAGTAATTGTAAATTGCGCTGCGTTATATATGCCAGCATGGCTAGTTATAATTTTGTAAATAAGTTTATGATTATTACTTTGATTTATGTTGGATGTTTGAATCAAAAAGTATTCTTCTGGCTAAGTAATTGTAAATTGCGCTGCGTTATATATGCCAGCATGGCTAGTTATAATTTTGTAAATAAGTTTATGATTATTACTTTGATTTATGTCGGATGTTTGAATCAAAAAGTATTCTTCTGGCTAAGTAATTGTAAATTGCGCTGCGTTATATATGCCAGCATGGCTAGTTATAATTTTGTAAATAAGTTTATGATTATTACTTTGATTTATGTCGGATGTTTGAATCAAAAAGTATTCTTCTGGCTGACCAAATGTACATGTTTTTTTTAAAAAAGAATTCTGAATGTAGGTTATGCCAGTCAGCTGACCTAGATGTGATGTCATCCTGTGCCAGAGCTGTAGGAATAGAATCTCCATAGCAGGTGTTTTTTTTTTTTTACTTTTTAAAGTCTGATATGATAGAGTAGAATTCTCATAAGAGCTTTCTGTGACTTTCAAAATATTCTGCTATAAAAGCAGGTTCTGAGTTGGTAAAAGTACAGTTATAGTTTTTCAGTAGTCAGATGTTTTCCAGATCAGTAGTTATAACTCAGTTTGTTTACCAGAGCTGTTCAGCAATAACAGTACGAGTTGTTATTCCAGTCGCTGAGGACCAGACAACAGCCTGAAGAATAGACGTAAATTCTTATCTTGTCTGCCAGAAGTAAGAGTATCATCTTACCTTGCTAAGCTAATTACATTAGACAGGGACAGTTAATCTTTAGATAGTTAGGGAACTTGCTAGTTAAAGTGTTGCTACAATCAGTATGAAATCTATCCTACACTGTTATTTTTATAATTCCTGTGTGTGAGACTCTCTGGTTTACTAGAATCAGTTATTCAGTGTATACATGTTTTAAATCATTTTATTTATTATTAAATATTTTGCTACCTTTTATCATGGCTGGTTATTTAGAAAGTACTTTTAGTGACCTGAGAGCATTTATGTTTATTGTGATAACACCAGGACCACTCTGAAAAGCCTTACTGCTTGGATTGCATGCTACCATTTATATCAATATTTATTTTAACCAGTATAATTAAACACCCCTTTTGAAGTGTATTCTGGTATTTGACTGTTTGTATGCATGAATATCAAATATTTAAGAGTGAGTGTGTCAAGTGCCTAGAACTGGGACATGGTGTTCTGCAGTGGTTAGTGTGAAGAGTAATTTGGGGACCTGGAGTGAAGCATGTAGTCCATTTTAAGTTTATAGCCTCTTCCTGGTGTACTCTTATGGGAAATTCTGTATTTCTATCACTGCTTTCAGTGATGCTTCTTTACCAGAGACAGTGGTGAGGATTGAGGCTCCATAGTTACTGCCCTGGGTTTAAGTGGGGTTATCACATCCTGCACCCTTTTCCCTCAAATTATTTCCAAGGGTTGCTGCCTGTTGTTGTTTTTTTTTTTTTTTTTTTTTTTACAGCTCCAATGTCTTTCACCACAGACATCATCTTTCTAAACATGATGTCCACTTATTCTTCTTGTGGGGGCACTTTAAGCATCACTATTTAATAGTTCACAATTTTTGCTTCTACTGCATTCTCTTCTTTTCATTTTTTACCTTATGTAAATGTTTTTTTTACTTTTGTACTGGCATCTGTGCAGTGCTCTGCAGTGCTCCTATTTCAGATAACCATTCTGTTCAAGTCCGCTGTCTTTCCCTCTACAGCAACCAGATATATCACATTCACTTTTGAAAGCAAATATACATCTTTCCTGCTGTACATATACTTTTTCAGCTCAACATGTGTTTTCTTCACTTCTGACAAGGTAAAATACATATGTAGGGTTGCCATAGTGGCGAGTAAATGCAGCAATACTGAGAACATAACCACAGCTAGTAAAGTAACACTCTGAGGGACCGTGGATTAGCAAACTCCATTCAACCCAGAGTTAAGGACCACAAATTGAGAAAATATCAAGTAATAGGTTTATAACAGCTCTTTGCCATAATTACTAACATGCACATACATTCATTTAAGCAGCCATGATTTTACTTGCCCACAGCTGCTTAACTAATACTGCACTCACACCAAATCAGCAAATCATCTACAGTATTGATCACACCTGCAAAAAACTTGTACATGGGAAAGCTGCTCTTTCTGCTCCATCCAAGCTACTGTGCTGAATGAGAATGCGGTCTGACCTCCATAAGGTCAGTATTCAAAAATCATTCTCTGCGAGAAATGCGTACCTCATACTATGCAGTGTCCCACAACTAATGTTTTATTATTTAAAGACATATAACTCATATCTTACATCTAGAGCCTTCCAGTGTGTTGAAAAAATAGAGTGTAGACAATTGTAGCTCAGAGATTTCCATCACTCTTTTCAGTCTTGAAATAATAGTGAATAATTCTGATGTGGACTTTAGGGTAGCTTGGCAATACTCCCTCAAGAAAACCTGTAAATAACAACATTTTTTAGGGGACTATAACTGGTTTTAACTGTTAAATAGGAGGTTCTGTTGGCAGCCACCTGATTTGTGGAGATTTTTGTGATTGGGAAGAAACCTACTACTTCCACTGAGAGTTTCTAACCTTTGAGTGGGACATATTTACTTGCTTTGTCAAAAAAGTCCTAGGACATGTGTATGTGTTTGTGTGAGGGTCACTATGGAGGGTTCTTTGATGTCATTACTTGATATCAATATATTTAATTAATGGCAGGGATGATTTGAACAGGGCGGGAGATCAGGAAGTTTAAATGGGATAGCATAGCTCAGCCTAATAGGTTGGGTGCCGGGCTGGCAACTCGGCACCATAAAAATCGACTGCCAATCATTAGCGGACCGGAGTTCCGCTGTGGCGATCCCTAACCAGGAAAAGCCGAAAAGACCAACAACCATAGCTCAGCCTAGTAACATAAGCAAGTGTCTAGGTCAGTAATACACAAGTTCTGTTTGTTTTTAATGTGTTTGCTATCCTTGCAACAAGTCATTGGTAGCAATGCAACTCTGCACAGTAAAAAATGAATCAGCACAGTAAGCACTTTATCAGCTTCAAAGACTAAAATAAGCATGGGTTACATCGTTACATCAAATGAAATTCTATTATTAGAATGGATACAACACAATAATTTGGTGGTTGACACAAAACTCACTTTTGTTTTAATATAATAAAGTAAAGTTTGGAATCCTCAGTGCTGTTTGACAACTCCTGATATGAATGGAATAGTTGAGATGAACAAAGCTGATACATTTGAGGTCAGACATGTTCAGAAAGAGCAACATTTTATATTACTGTATTCTTTAAAAGATATGCTTCTGGTCTTTCTTCTTCTTATTATTAAGCCATACTTAGGTAATGAACAAAGAGGATAGTTTATAATAATCAGGAAAGCATCATGTACTAGTCACGGAAACTCAAACAAGGTAAAACCACTTATCAAAATATGTTTTATTCATTTAGTGAGACAAATACACAGATTGTACTTTATGTACTTAAAGCTGAGAAAATGGGTTAGAAATATGTTTAAAATTTGCTTTTGGTGAGTAGTCGTTTGTTTATATAAATGTACATTTTTCAGAATAAAAAAAATGGGCTATTAAAGAAAAAGCATAAGGTACAGTATAAGGTATAAGATATTAGATAAGAAAATACATTTGGTACAGAACCTCAGCTTTAAACATGTTAAAGTAGGTATACTCCCTTAGGCTAAAACATTAATTTCTGATGACCTTTAGAAATATAAGCATCCCAGTCTTTTCTCATTAGCCATCATTTGCTCAGTTTGACTCAGGCCAATTCTACAGTTTGGAAGGTCTTTAGAGGATTAACCATCTGGGCTCCATAAGCTGCACGTCTCTCAATAACCATATGTCTTTTCTTTCATTTGCACATGTTTTTCTCTTTTTATCACACTGTACATTGATATTACTAGGGACATTTTAAAATGAGCTATTGACACAGATGTTGCAAATTGTTCTATGTATTTTGTGTTTAGGCTTCTTTATCTGTTAATAAATGTATGCAGTTTAACCACTTAGGTGTTTTAATATGCACATATATTAACTTTTCAGCACAGTTGGTGTATTCCAAATTGCCTCTAAACCTAGGCAATGTTTTGACTTTCATCATCAGGTGCATTATAGCTTTTTTTTTTTTGATTGCGCTGAATAACTAAATTCAGGTTTTCTTCCTGCCCTCCACTGAGCTTAAATTGGATGAGGAGACATTCAACTCAGTTATAGTGAAGCGCTTCTCATCTGGTTTCTAAGTGTATGTTGGCAGTGATTCCACGCCTTTGGGAGATTTTTTCTTTTCTGTGCAGTGATATATTATATAAGGCTGGGGGATGTGAAGGCTTCCCCTTCCCCCTCCACCTGCACAAGCCTTGGAATTTTTATTTTTGCCCAAATAAAATTAGCCTGTTTTTGTCTGGTTGTAACCTCATTTAGATGTAACTTGATGAGTCAAAGTTGAAGCATTAGTGATATATAATTTATAATTAATTATAGTTATCATATTATTATTTGTATTATTATTATAGTTAATTATAGTTAAGTATAATTATAGTTATTATGATTAACTACAGCATGAAGCAAGCCATGTGTAGCCTAAAATTATCTGCTGTGAATATTGAAGGCAAAACAACTACCCTTGAATTTGTGTGTAAAACTCCTCAACAGACAACCAAATGGAAAATGTGCAGATATAATGCAAAACACTGAACTTTAATAATAATTGCAATACTTTTGCCTCATTTACAATGGAGATGACATCAGAACAAAGAGTTAAATGGACATGTGGCTCTTTGGGTCTATTTCATATAATCGAAGGTTCATCTCCATGAACCTCTATTTGTTGAGCAGACAAGAACAAACATTCACTTAAGTGAATGTCTAAAACAGGGAATGGAATTAGTTGGCCAACATTAGGAGATTTTCCCTTTTCCCACTGTAGTGCTATCTTGGATTGGTATATATAGGTGGGGGGGTGCAATGTTGGTCAACTAATCCATTCCCTGTTTTAGAAATTCGCTGATGTGAACATTTGCAGAGTTGACCTTTGATTATATGAACTAGACCCAGCGTTATTAGTGCCATAGGTCATGCAATTTTAAAAACAACCAATCAAGATGAGCTCCAAGAAACCATAAAGTAACCCGAAGCAAATATTGAAAAAAAAACCTCTGTACCACAGTTTAATGACACGGCATTAATTGTTTTTATATTAACACAAGCACCAATACATACATATGTGTGTGTGTGTGTGTGTGTGTGTGTGTGTGTAAGAGTGACTAACAATCCCTGTTATGATGAATGGTAAAAAAAAGCATCCAAAAATACTCATTTTGTACTAAAGATCAGTTTGTAGTGTGACCCAAAATAATTATTTTAGCTTTAACTTTTAACTTTAACGTTTTGTTGTAAATGAGGTGAATGCTTTTAAAGTTATAAAGTTCCGTGTTTTGCTATTATTTTAGATTGTTTTTCTTTAGCTAGTGTTGAAGACATAGAATGTTTCAAAGCAAAAATAATTTGCGAACAATTAATACAATGCCATAAATCTAAACTGATTTGGAGTTCAAGGGGTTCAGCAAGCATTTAAGAAAATGGAAATCATTTCTGACTATATCTACACTTACATAAGATAAACTACTTCAACCAGTAGTCCACACCCCTCCCACTCAGACCCTTTTTTGTGACACACTTTACCATTTCCTCCTTCCATGTAAGATCGCCATCTTTTCAGGTGTCAGTGTGGGTCATTGAAGATGTGGCCAAAATATGAGACAATGGGGAGTGGACAGTAATATATTAACAAATCCCATGATGCTATTGGAGAGAGTGAACTGATGACCATTAACAAAATCAATGCCCCTGGCTTTCAGCTTTCAGTGAGTTGTAAACTGTGAATAACTACATCCCTATTAACAGTAACAGTAGTTATACTGTATGCTTGTCACTTAAAATCTGCACAAATTTTATGCTGTTTGCATAACATTTTAAATGGGGGGGGGATTACTATTTACTTTTAAAATATCCTGCTTTATTTTGTTAAAAATGTTAACAGTAAACCAGCAAGTATAGGTAATGAGCTAAAAATAATTATGTATAATATAAATACAATATCTACAACCTCAAGGGGATGAACAATTGAACTGTGCTGCTCAGTTGCTGCTATATGTTAATCTGTCTTATTTTGGCAGTTTTCCTCCAGATTTCAGTAAAATACTAGTCTCAGAATACCTTAGATAAGTATATTTTGTATTCTTACTGAGTTACTGTGATAAGTGTGCAATTATTCTGGTATTTATTAGTAATCTATTTAAGAATTGCCTTGGTTTGTACTTAGAGTGGAGAAAAACGTACCTACTTATAGGGCTCCGATTGCTATGGAACTTTGATTTGTGCTATTCTGTTATAAGCCAGTTTGCTGGATTGAATATTTTTATCTTTACTGTGTTACATTGCCCACTTTTGCGCAGTGTTGCTCATCATGTAACCATGTTTAAGCATGTGGTGTACAGATGCAGGCACTTATACCCATAACTTCCTTCATATAACCTACTCCATAGATGTCTAGTATGCTTAACAGTCAGTAATTGAGAAAACAAGCCCCCGTTTGCACTAAGAGGTGCATTGCTCTTTATGTGTAGACGTAGATTGCTCATTTTAGACAGAGAGCACTTCTGTAAATAACTCCAAACCTCAGAAGCCCCACTCCCTCTTCAGTCCAGAATAATAAGAATATGGTACAATAGATGAGCACTATCAAACTGTCTTTGTAGTCAGCTTGGTTGAACTGGGCATTCTCATTCCATGAAGTAATTGTCTCTTATTTACTGGTAGCCACTTATTAAACAAATGGACAGTATGTGAGACATATAATGACATAATGTTATTGGAGGCAAAGCTCTCATATAAAGCTACTGCAAATAAGCAGATTGTCAACACCACGCAGTACCACACTGAACCAATCACAGACCAGACACATAGACCTATATATACTGAGTAGGGTTGCCACCTTTTCAAAGGATCAAAGTAGAACTTTTTTTACTAAAATGTGTGATTTTGCAGCACAAACCATATCCACAAACAGTGGAAAGGACTGGGCTTGACTTGTTTGCTAAAATATAAACTCATTCTTGTAAAATTTGAATTGATATGCTGTTTCATAAAATATTTAACTGCTTAATTACAAAATAATTGTGTTATGCAATTATTAAGGTAAACTTAGGAAAACAGTTGTGTCCTAAAATTTCAGGATATTTGACATTTTTCATGTTTTTTCATAGGACACAGCTGCTCAAATACAGACTGTCCAGTTTAAAGAGGGACAGGTGGCAACCCTAATGCTGAGGCTCTTAACCTACCTGTGATGATGCTCATAAAAGTAACCTAAACCACAAAGGCCTCTTAAATATAGTTGAAGAAACAAGTACCTTCAGCAACCTCACAGACACACAACATGGGCAAGCATCAACCATGAAACATGCATCTAAGAATTACAGTATCTCATTTCAAAAGCCCGTAAGGCAAATGTCCACACAATCCAATATTCTGTTTGCAGGTAACGCTACAATAAGACACACTGATGCATCACTCATCGGGCTGTGCAAGGAGAGGGTTATTATCAGTTGCCTATCAGGTGCTGCTTTTGGCCATATTATATCAGACCCTCATGTCATTGCATCCAAGTTATCTTACGACATAGTCACAGGGCATGTGGGTGCAGATGACGTGAGATGTAGCTCCGTGGACTGTATGAAGAGAGCTGTGCTGGAGCTCACTGAATGTGTCACAGGCAGGTATGAACCTAGGAGAGCAGTATGTTACCATCACCAAAAATGATGTCACAATAAAGTTAAGATTATTGACTTAAACAATTGTCTTAGCTACAGATGTTATTGAAAATTGAATGGAATATATATTAGTCTGGGAGGTGATAGTAGACAGCCCTAACTGCTTTGCCAGGACTGATCTGCGCCTATCCCCCCAAAGCTTTTGTATATTAGCTAAATCTTTGTCCACTCTAATTGTATCTTTTTAGGCAACATCAGATTTCTAAAGTTTCAAACATAACAAAATAAAATCAAAATAACATAAATGTATTGATGTTCTTCGTGTTTCACTGTTACAGTCATTACATTTGGGTAATCCTGCTGGCAGATTTCCCTCAGTCAGCCTGAATTCCAAAGTCTTGGGTCCTGCGTCAGCTGCTGTCGCTCCTTCCCTGACGTCAGGTCATCAGGGGTATAAAAGATGTAGCCGACGCCATTTTCTTTTAGTCTTTTTTGCTGCGCAGTGCCCGAAGCAGAAGCAGTTCGCAAGTGCCAGTCGGCCGACTCCTGAGATTTTCGTGTTGAGTTTCAGATCCAAAGTCTTAAATAAAGCTAAGTACCCCATTGGGGAAACTTTTTTCTTGCTCCAAACTGATGTCAGAAAAAGTAAATAATTGTATTTCTTATAGAAATCAAATACCTCACAAGGATTTTCATTCTTACTGTATTCCTTGCCTAGGGCCTGATCACAATGTTTCTGGTTGTCGGTTTTGTGCTAGATTTAACCAATGCACTATTAAGCCTCAGTATGATTTTGCTTTAAACTATTTTGGATGCCGGTTTAATTATCCAGAAATGTCAGCGGATAGCCATCCAACTACCGGAGTTCACAAAAAACGCAAAGAAAATGAGAGAGATAGACTACCGAGGCCCAAAACCGACGACAAAGCTTCTCCTAAGCCAGTCGCCGGTTCTCAGTGAGGCACTTTTTCAGCCCCTGATGCCCACTACTTTAGAGTCGCAGCCCAGTACTGACTCCCATGTGAAGTTGGCCATGCCACTAGAAACTCAAGGTATTGGAGCCTCGGATACTATTCCTTCAGATGGGTCTGGAGCCGCTGAGCAGGCATCGGGTTTTGAGGGTGTATTCAGACCTAAACATTTTTACATTAAACCAACTTCAGCTTCAAAGGCAAAGACTAAAGCACCTTCTAAAGCAAAGAAACAAACTCAAGAGCCACGTGGTCAGGCCTCTATGCCCAAAAAACAGTTGCTCAAAATGGCCGAAGACTTGATTACCTTGATCAGGGGTTTCCATCCCCCTCCTGATAAAAGGCCTAGGCAAGAGACTGACTATGAATTTTCATATCAGGTTTCCATTTCTTCTGATTCCTCTTCTGATCAGGAATGTTCTCTTCCCCCCTATGAGGATTCTGATGCTGAAGAATCTATTCCTTCAGCTTCTCCTCCAGAGGACTATTCTTTTGGGGAACCCTTGCATTCCATGAGGGAGCATTTCCACTGGGACAGCCAAGATTTTTCAGAATCTAAAAAGAGGCTCAGGGATTTCCTTTTACTACCTCAACACAGGCCACTAGCCATTCCTCCTGTGTTAGACATTGTAGATGATGTGTTTTCGGAGTCTAGTCTTACCACTGACTCCTTACCTCCAGCTCCTGTTAAGCCTGACAGATATTACAGGGTTCCTGACTCTCATAAATTCCTTTTTAAAAACCCTGCTGCAGACCCAGATACTATTTCACTGGGTCCCAAGGGAGGTAAGGCTTCTGCTGCAAAAAACCCTACCCCCCTCTGACAGAGATTCTAGGGCTCTGGAGAGATGGTGAAAAAAGGTATACACATCTGCTACCTTGACTAAAAGGGCCTTAAACTGTCAGTTTCATATGCTCAAATATCAGCAACATGTCATGGCGTTGCTTAAACAGAATATGTTGTTAAACTCTGAATGTGCAGAAAACAAGGAAATGCAGGATTTATTGCATGCAGCTGAACAAGTTGGAAAGCATACTTTGCAATGTGGTTTTGATTCTTTGGAGGCCTCCTGCAGGACCACAGTTATGGGTTCTGTAATTAGGAGGCATGCTTGGTTAAAGGAACAAAATCTGCCTGATCATGTCAAAGTTTAAATTATTAGATGCACCTTTACAGCATGATACTTTATTTGGTGTTAAGGCAGAAGAGGTGTTAAAGAAAATGGAGGACAAAGCTAAATCTGTGCAAACTGTCAAAGATTTTTTACAAGTACAGCCACCTAGGTTTAGTAGACACTGGCCAACAAAGAACTGGTCCTTTCCTGTGTCAAACAGACCTCAAAGGGGCAGACCCAGATGCCCTAGGGGCAGACCCCAGGCGCAAGGTTCATTCAGGTCAAAGCAATGGGGTGTCTCTACCTCCAAAGTTGGAAAAGACAAATCTCAACCATACAGGAAGCAGTCCCAATGACTTCCCCCTGCCTGCACCAAGCACGTATCTCCTGGCAGCACCCTTAGGGGGAAAATTAGCACTTTTTTCTCAAAATTGGCACATCATAACCCAGGACAAGTCTCAT
Source organism: Protopterus annectens (assembly GCF_019279795.1). Lineage (NCBI taxonomy): Eukaryota > Metazoa > Chordata > Ceratodontiformes > Protopteridae > Protopterus > Protopterus annectens. The sequence continues at coordinate 1,051,040,574 of NC_056735.1, forward strand.
CCCTCATGGACATGGGGGCCATTCAACAAGTACCAGAGCAACAGCAGAGACAAGGATTTTACTCAAGACTGTTCTTGGTACCCAGAAAGGACAAGGCCTGGAGGCCAATACTGGACCTATCTATTCTGAACACATTCCTGGATATACCAAAATTCAAGATGTTGACTTTGCAGCAGCTTCTGCCCATGCTGGGCAAGAACGCTTGGCTTGTAACTTTAGACTTAAAAGAGGCATACCTGCATGTTCCAATCAGACAAATATGCAGAAGATACCTCAGATTCAAGGCTGGCTCAGTGCATTACCAATTCTCTGCACTGCCCTTTGGCTTATCTACTGCGCCCAGGGTCTTTTCAAAGTGCCTGGCACCAGTAATTGCATTTTGCAGACAAAGAGGAATACAAATATATCCTTACTTGGACGACTGTCTAATTCAAGCAGAGAACAAGGACATTCTTCTAAAGCATCTGGCATTTGTGAAAAGACTTCTAACATGTCTAGGGTACACAGTCAATGAAAAGAAATCAAAATTAGTACCCTCTCAAGAGATAATATTCCTGGGTGCAAGTTTAAATACAACTGCCCAGATGGCTTATCTCATGTCAGACAATCAAAGGCAGCTGACTACCTATTTCAAAATGTTGGCAACAAAGGCCCAGTTATCTGCAAGAAAAATTCTGCAGGCTTTGGGCTTCATGGCATCCTGCATCCTACTGATTCCATATGCAAGACTGCATATGAGGAAACTACAATGGTACCTAAAAAGTGTTTGGACTCAACATTGCCACAGCCTGGAAACTATGATTACTCTCATTTCCTGCCTGCAACAGGAATTTCAATGGTGGGCAAAGGCTTGTCACCAAACCAAGGGACAGCCATTCACATTACCCTCAGCCAGGCAGACACTAACAACGGATGCATCAGATTATGCCTGGGGGGCCCACATGGCAAGAAGATGCATTCAGGGCACATGGGCCTCAAACCAAATGCATCTACATATCAATCAAAAAGTGATGCTAGCTGTTCAAAATGCCCTGACAGCCTTTAAGGACCTACTTCATCCAGGACAACCACTGATAAAAACAGACAACACCACAGTCATGTGGTATATAAACAAGCAGGGGGGCACACATTCTTACCCCCTTTGCAGACTATCCATGACTTTGTGGGACACAGCACTGACTTACCAAGTACATCTGCAGGCACAATTCCTGCCAGGAAGGAAAAATACTCTGGCAGATGATCTAAGCAGAAACCTCATGGATCCCCATGAGTGGAAGCTGGATCCACAAGTCTTCAGCATGATAACAAGGAAATGGGGATGTCCGGACATAGATCTATTTGCCTCCCCTCACAACTACCAACTAAAAAGATTCTGCACAAGGATTTATCACAGACAAGCATGGCAAGTGGACGCCCTATCTTTCAGCTGGAAAAACCTATCAGTATAAGCCTTTTCCCCACTGCCTCTCCTCCCCAGAGTACTCCTAAAGGTCAGACAGGAGAAGCCAAAGATGATACTAATTGCCCCAGACTGGCCCCGCCAGTACTGATATCCAATACTAAAGAACTTGTCTCAATGCCCAGCTTGGACCTTACCTCAAATACCTCATCTACTGTCCCAGCAAAACAATCAGATCCTGCACAGCCAAATCAGGACTTTAAACCTGGTAGCATGATGGATAATGTAGTCATACAAAACACACCTCTCAGTAAAGCTGTGATGGATGTCATTTTGGAAGCCAGAAGGCCTAGTACTAGAAAATCTTACACTGGAAAATGGAAGAGATTCTGTGCTTGGAACCAGGCACAAGGAACTGATACAGCTGTGCCAAATATTCCTCAGATTTTGCAATATTTAACTGAGATGCTGGACAAAGGCCTATCTTTTTCATCTATTAAAATTCATGCCTCTGCCATTTCGGCTCATTACAATACAGAGCCACCAATCTTTTCTCATCCCTTATTAAAGTAGTACCTCAGAGGAGCCAAAAATTTAAGGCCTCCAAAGAGATCACCAATGCCTGCATGGGACCTCAACTATGTCTTGGAAAAACTCACCCTGCCTCCTTTTGAGCCAGCTGCTATGGCTGATATAAAGTTTTTATCTTGGAAAACAGCTCTGCTCCTAACAGTAACTTCTGCAAGATGAGTTTCAGAGCTACATTCACTCATGGCTGTGGAACCTTTTATCATTTTTTATCCAGACAGGGCCTCTCCGAGGACAAACCCAACATTTATGCCTAAGGTGGCATCCAGTGTGGCTCTTAACCAAACTATTAATCTGCCAACTTTTTATCCAAATCCACAGAACAAGGGGGAGAGAATTCTGCATTCTTTGGACGTACACAGACAGCTTAGATTCTACTTGGACAGAACCAAAGTTTTCAGAAAGACAGAGCAATTACTAGTGACATATGCTGCAGGATCACAAGGAAAGGCTATCTCAAAGTAGACTATTTCCAAGTGGATAGGCCACTGCATTCGTTTCTGCTACTTACACCATGACAAGCCAGTGCCCAAGGGCATTAGGCCACATTCAACCAGAGCTGAAGCCACTTCAGCAGCCTTTCTCAGGGGAGTACCAACCAAGGCTATTTTAGAGGCTGCTACATGGAGTTCAGAGCACACTTTTACAAAGCATTATCATCTGCCACTCTACTCTAAATCCAGGTCAGGCTTTGCCACTACAAGTTCTGTAGGGCCTCATAGCCGCTCCTAACACTGTTAAGCTCCAGCCTCCCAACCATAGCTTTGGGACTCTACCCAAATGTAATGACTGCAACAGTGAAACACGAAGAACATAGTACAGTTGTGTACACTTACCATAAATGCATATGTTCGAGTGTATTCACTGTTGCAGTCCAGGTTACCCACCCACCATCCCCCTTTCTTCAGATGGAACCTATCTTTCTTTCTTTGATTTATACAACCTATGTGGTGTATTTGCTTGTAGAGAAAGGTAAAGTTTATATTGGTGCATGCAGTTTCATATATATATATATATATATATATATATATATATATATATATATATATACACACATTTTGGCTACCCTTTTAGGGGGCACCTGACATCTGGGGCAAGAAAAACTAAAGAAAATGGCATCGGCCACATCTTTTATACCCCTGACGACCTGACGTCAGGGAAGGGGCAACAGCAGCTGACGCAGGACCCACGACTTTGGAATTCAGGCCGACTGAGGCCAACCTGCCAGCAGGATTACCCAAATGTAATGACTGCAACAATGAATACACTCAAACATCTACATTTATGGTAAGTGTACACAACTGTACTTTACTCAACACTGATCCTTAAAAAAGTCCACTCCTAACAAGCACTGCTAACCCTGGGAAACAAAGATATATCTGTCATCTCCAAGACCTTGTTCAAGACCAGTGAGAGCACTCTATCAGTGGTGGGTTTAAATGTCTATCACACATACAGGCTCACCACTCTAAAATAAGGCACTAAAAGTGGTGGTGGTCTCTCCACATTCTTAATAAAAAAAAATCATCTCTAGACTCATTAGATAAGATAATTACCTGGAACAAGTCCATATCCAATTTACTGTCATCAAAACCCCTAATCACATCATAGCTAACTGTAAAACCCCTCTATTTCTTTTCACTCCATACCTCCTACCTAACTAGAATGTAGTGCCTTGTACATTAAGCCGAAGTCCATTCCCCCTAGGAGACTTCAGCTACCCCTGCATCAACTGGGAGATGTATACATTCTCAGACATGGATGCTCAGAAATTTCTGGACTTAACTTTCTGGACCATTCCATACTCCATCCAGGAGTGATAAAATTCTGGACTTGATCTTTACCAATATGATATAGCTTTGCTGCTCAGCAACTGTAATTTCCTCCCTGTTCAAATCAGACCCCAAATTGCTCACATTCACCATAAGACTGAAGCTAGAAGCATCTTTCAGTACCTCTGTATTTAGAAATTATGCTAAAGATAAGCTGCTTAAGCTGAGTGATGACCTGGCTAAATTCAAAATCTCTCTCTATCATGATGATCCCTCTACTTATGCAGAATCCATTACTGTTAAAGTCTTTGCAGATGTAAACAGCTGCATAGATGCAGCCATCCCCCTATGAAGTAAGTGCAATACCAAATTTAAAAATAAATCCCTGCAGTGGAAATGAAATATAAACTGGCTCAAACTCACTGAATGCTCACATAAATATAACTCTGAATGAAGATGCCAAGATGCTGTTGTTAAATCCAGAATCTAATCAAATCAACCAAAGCTGTATAAGAGGTAAATAGTGCAAAATGTAAAGGATATTTACAAAGTCGTCTTTAACTATTGTAGAACCCTCAGAGGCCATGGCCTATCACTGTGCAGAGCTAATCACTCTGCTGGTGGTATGATATAATTGTAGATCAGAGGGTGTTAAGAACATTATTAGAAATAATTGGGGTATTCTTAAAAACATGCCTGAAATAATCAGAATAGTTGAAGAGGGCCCCCATGTTCTCATATTGTACCTGTCTGAATTTGAAACAGATATTATGCTATAAGGACTTTAAAAATAAAGACAAAAGATGAATATAAGTAGAAAACGGTACAGTTCCTTGTAATAATTGCATATGCTGTGATGATATAAATACAGGTTGTAAATTTATACATCCCAACACTAAGAAGAAATATACTTTCAAGTGTTTTGCAACTTCTAATACCGCTGGCATTGTGTATATTGCATGGTGTAAGGTGCGTCAAGCATTCTACACAGGAAAATACACAAGGTTGAAGGACAGAATTATTGAACACAAATCTGAAGTACGCGGACAGGTAGCAACTAATGCTTTGGGTAGCATATGAGGGAGAAAGGAAGTACACATACATTTAACTTCAGAGTGATTGACATCAGACAGAAGAAAAAGGGGAGGATCTTAACAATGAGGTAGAAGTATGTGAATACTCATGGGTCAGACTTTTAGAAGCCGATTGTTTTCCAGGTTTAAATACAGCAGTAAGTATTAAACCTATTTTAAAAAGAAGCCAGTTAACTTTGAAATAACATCTTGTGTGGATGGGTCTTAGTTAAATGTTTTACTTATTTTATGGCCATTAACATTTTACCTGTATATATGTCTTTAAACTGAAGTGCTTAATACAACTGTGTCATGTGATTAGGCTTTGATCTTTTTTTATACACTGATGAAGGGTTGATCCCGAAAGCTTTGTGATTCTTCTCCTGTTTGGAATAAATGCTGCATTTTACCTCAGTGCTTCCAGATTTGGGATTTTTTTACTACTGTTTTGCATTTTGTATCCTGCCTGGTTTACATATGTGCTAATATTGTTTCTTTGGACTGCTGGTATGATTAAGTCAACCCCCACCCATCTCCCCTCCTGTATTCTTAGATCACATACCCACATATACACCCCTTCAGATCTCACAAAGAACAAGTTTTCAAGGCACGTTTTAGGGCCTAGAACACTACTTTCACTACTTTTATGGGGCCATATTACATAACAGGCTGCCTACTGGCCACCCCAAAAGAGAGCTTGATAGATTCCCCTGCAGAAGCTATTCAGTATCAGCTTCCAAACAAGCTTCATGCCAGATGAATGGAGGACAGTAACAGTCATCCCCTTATACAAAGAAGGGGTGTCAATGGACTGCGGGTAATTATAGACCCATAAACCTGACCAGTTTCATCTGCAAGGCTAAGGAAAAGAAAATTTTGGAATTCATAAATAAGGACACAGGTAATCTGCAAACTCTTGACCCAAGCCAGTTTGTGTTTATCAGTGGAAGGTCCTGCCAATTCAACCAGATTGACTTCTTTCAGAAGGTTACTGAAGCGATGCATGAAGACAAATCAGTACAGACTGCATAGCTGGACCTTGCAAAGGTGCTCAACTCCATCCCACACTTGGGTATTGTAGATAAACTCTCCCAGCAAAATGTAAACCATTATGTAATTCATTGGATTGCAAACTGGCCCAGAAATAGATCCCTGGAAATGAGGGTGGAGAGCTGTACCTCCTCCAGCTCAATGACTGTGTAATCGATGTGCTTTCATCAATAATAGATATGTCATTCATTGTGTACTTGAGTAAAAATGAAATTTATATGCATGCAAATGCAGAGCATTTGTGAACCACTCTGCATGTTACAACGTGTTGTACAAACAGTGAAGAAAATGTAAAATTAAATGCATTCATGCCAAAAAATAAAACAAAATAAAACATGATATTTGGGATACAGTTGGAAATCCTTTTGAGATGATTCCATCAAATCTTTACTACTATTAATAAATGTTGCACAGACCTAAGAATCACATACTGTTGTGTGAAGGCTGTATTCAGTTTTCAAATACTAATGCACTGTGCTGTTAGAATTTTTTCTTTTTGTGGACGCATTACTGAGCTTTATACATTTTCCATAAGGCATTATCATTATCAACCCTCTTTGTCCCATTTTCGACATGGAGTAGGGGAGTTGCATCAACTGTCACAATCCTTTTTATTTCAGTGGCCACTCTCCCACTTACTTCAGTGGTCATGCCTGACTGTTGCAGTTCTTTTTTCACTCAGTCCATCCATCTCTTTGCTGGATGCCTTTGTGTTCTCTTACATTTTGATGTCTCTCCCAAACCTTCTTCATCAGAGTATCTTCTGCTTTCCTGCACTTGTGGCATTGCCACCATGATCTATTCTCTATAACATTTTCTACAACTAGAGCTACTTTGGCTTCTGCTCAGATATCTGCATTTCTTTGATCATTCCACAGTGTGCATCCTGCACCATTTCAGGCACTTCATCTCCATCATCTCTAGCATGCTTAATGGCTGTGCTTTCGCTGCCTAATTTTCTTACCATATACCATTAGACATCTCCACAAACCAAGAAGCACAATGAAGGCAAGATGCAAGCAACACCAGGAACAGATAACCAGAGTTTATTGAAAACCTTAGTGCTTTTTTCAGATTATATCCACAGACTTCTTCAGAGGTAATAAAAACAACAACTTTACCATTTAAATATCCCTCCAAAAACAGTCATGTGACACAATTAATTAACTCAACAATTAATTAAAGGAAAATCCACCTAAAAAAAAAAAATAAAAAATAAATATATATATATATATATATATATATATGTGTGTGTGTGTGTGTGTGTGTGTGTATAATACATATAAAACATACTAAATAAGACAATATATAAATGAAACAATTAATAAAAATGTTCTCCTACAGTTTAAATATTTACACATAATAGGAGCAAAGTTTTAAAACACTACTGATGGAAACACATTCATTCAATCCAGGATAGACACAAGCATTTAATTTTAATTGCCGTCTAAGTTCTTGAAGTTCTAAAAACATCTTTCCAAGGTCCCCCCCACATGTTCCTATGTAGGGGAGTTTGATAACTCTATACTGATTTCTGTTGTGAATGTCCCCTTTTTTCCTGTACACTGGCACTAGAGTGCCTATAGTCATCCAGTAAAAGCCTTTCTCTCCATACAATGGGTACCTTCTGAAACCATTTTTACTCAGCTCACCTATCATTTTGATCATATATGCAATCGCCTCATCTGAGCCTGCTGCTTTCCCTGGCTACATTTTCCTTAGTGCTGTCTTCTGACTTCTTGTAGGGTGGGTTCTTCTTCCCCTTTTAACTTAGGCTGGAGGTACTTCTTCCATCTGCCTTTGATATTTCATTGTGGTCTCTGTCTTTGCCTTGCAACCTGATAGTTTCTTTGTGCCATGTGCATATGCATTAAAGAAGGGATTATTCCCTAAAGCTCTGCTATGTGTATTTGTATTAAAATAAGTGAGTTTTTTTATTTCTGGTGTTGATATCTGCTTTTTATACTTTGTGTTGTACACCAGGTAGAAGTCATCTACAAGGAGCCTATAACAATGAAACTATAATGGCCATTACTGCAGACCTTGTTAATGGTCAGATTTTTAGCCTTACAGTTAATCTTATAAGAAACTGTTCTACCACTTCAGATATCATTGGTTAGTAAGTGCTATCAGTGAGCTACTTGAGGATATTTGTCCTTTAGAATTAGATAAGCTACAGAGTAATTTTCTCTGATTTTGTTTTGGCATGTTTAAAGTATAATGTGCTGTCTACCACTGATCTGAGATCTTTAGTGATGGCCCTTTTTTTTATTCTCCAATTATTTTGTGATCATAATTTCTATAAGTAGCCTGTAAGAAACATAATATAAAACTATCTCCTGCAGCATTTCTAATTAATCAGGTCTTTGATTTGCAATGAAGTATGAAATGGGTACAAATATATTTATGTAAATATTTTAGGCACTGGAAACTTAGTGACTTTGTGAAACACAATTTTATGGGCCAGGTCATCACATGGGTCAGGAATAACTCCTGACCCAAATAGGGTGATCACTAAGTGAGACAGTGTGATTCTATTTTTTATGCCAAACTTTAAATATCTGCCATATTAATGTTTCTGTTAATAACATGACAAAGATGAGCTGATGGTACTTAGTAGCATCAGTTGAAAGCTTACATAATGCTGGAAAATTCTCAGTGATAACTAGTGGCAAACTATCACTGTTTTCCATATGTTTGTACTTGCTTAACAATAACATATTTAAATATATATAAATATATGTATTCAAATGTGAAAGACACTGCTCACTTAGTAGCATTTAAAACAGCATTTCACAGACATCATTATATCACAGGTCAGGAATGGCTCCTTGACCCAAATGAGTGGTCATTAAATGAAAAAGTGTGATATTTTTCATGCCAAATTATGAACACATACCCACAGTAATATTTATGTAAATAACTTGATCCATAAGGAGTATATATAGTACTTCATGATATCATATGAAATCTTACATAATGCTGAAAAAGTTACCAATGATATCTGTTGTTTGCCTGCTACCAGTTTGTAGATTTTTATTTTTGTGTGATGACCCACCACTGGACCAGTAATCAAGGAGCCTCAGTCCTCACTACTGGCAACAGTGGGGGACATACACTGAGAAGATGACAAGGTAAGCACACAGTATTTCCAGATGCAGCTCTCTGCATCAAGTTCAATTTCCATTAAGAGCACACAGAGACCACAGTCAGTAGAGGGCTGATTTCTCCAGATCCCCAATAAGACTCCCCACTGGCATAGCTATAGAGTTGAGATCTCAGCTGAGTGGCCAAGTCAAGACCTCCAGTACCCTTTCTGTCCAACCAGTGATTCATGTCCCCGCCCAAGTAGCTGACACACACACTCTTTGAGGTTTGATTTATACACATTCACACACCTGGGAAAGGCTGGCACAGGTTTACTAGCTATGCACTCTTTTGCCCAGACTATAAGGTAGTTATCACTGCCACCAGCCAACTCCTTGTCAGCTACTTTAAGGTCCTTAACATAGGGTGTTCAATCTTACTGTGTAATGTTACTATTAATACAAATGGTAGTTTGACCAAGAGCAAGGCTATCAGTGGCCTACTCAGTATCACCAAATAAATATGCAAGTACTCTCAGAACTTAAATATCTATACACAAGTCATCCGCAATGAAATGTTTAAATATATTTAATAATAAATACTAAAAGAACAAGAAAATACTCAGTATATATTCACAGTGACATCAAAGTTCAAAATCACATGAAATATTTAAAACAACATTGCAGGACCATCTCAAACAAATAAAAGAAAAACATCTAAACTGCTTTACTATATTCCTGATTGAATCAAAGAGAATTATATAGCCTAGTTAACTTACTTAATAAGAGCAAGGCAGATATTGTGAATGGATCTTCTAGCTATTGTCAGGTCAAAGATAGAATACAGAATGCTGTGTCTCTCCAAGAGTCCTCTCAAATTAATATCTCAAATATTACTGCTGGGATAGCATGCAGAATGACATAATTTCTTGTCATCTGACTCTATCCCATATGAAATGCCCACTGATGGAAGCTAGCAGTATTTAGCATTTACTTGTGAAAATACTTTGGCAGATGCTAGAAGTCATAAAACAATTGCACCCCTCTGCATCTCAAGCCTAGTAATTATTTCTCCTTAAAGACAACACAGAGAGGTCCCTAGTATAGACATCATGTCTCTTGCTGCCATAAAGTAATTTCATTTCAGCTATTTTTTTTAAGTTTTGCTGGACTGAAGTTAACCTCCTGTGTTCCAGTTTCCACTGTTAAAATATATACATTTAAACAGCTATAATAGTGCATGTATATTTCTGTTCTATTCCAGTAGGGCACACTGTGTATACATTTCAAGCACTTTGCGAAAAGCTTTTTCAGTACACATGTCTGCACAAACAAGTTTGATATACACATAACATATAGTTCTAATACAGATGTAACACAAGCATCATATATGAATCATGTTAATATTCACAAAAGCCATATAATTATTTACAAAATTCCAGATAGCTTGGCTGGTAGTATCTCATTTCATCACACATTGTATAGATAAATATTATATTTCTGTAATTATTGGAGTCTATAGAAAGCCTCCTGTGTACAATGGGTATTCAGTACCTCAAAATATGTGAGTTATTTTTCTGAAATGTTATGAATATATGCCATGTGTAAATAAACATAACAACTTGAATCAAAAGGGGATTTGTATGGAGCTCCATGATATCAACTGAAAGCATACCCAATATTCAAAAAATGTTGTACTGACAATCTGCGTTTAAATAGTACAGTCCTGCAGATATTTACATTTATTTGTCCAGTAAGTATGCATAAAAGCCATATTTATTCAAACTCTCAAAGTAGTGACAGCAGCAAAACTGTACTGCAGCAAATTAAAGATCAGAAAAAAGTCACATTGATAGTTAAAGTCTATTTGCTATTGTTAGAGAAATATTAACAATCGTTGGTATATTTGCAATAACATTTCAGTAATATCCAATTACTTGCTGAATAGAAGCTCACCCTTATGTTTAGATGACATACTAGTATTATTTTTGTAAAGAGGAGTGTGTACTGAACAACTTTTGTAGTCTTAATTTTTAAGTTTTAAGGTTCTCAGGATATGAACATTTGTTTAGAGGCAGGTTACAAACTAAACTGTCATGAATTTAACACAGTTGAAATCTGTCCAGTAAAGATCTTTGCAGGTGTCTGCAAATATGAAATTCCACTCAGGCTAGCTGTTAATGAATTAACTCATTCATGCTTGTAGCACTACATCAACAATGGCTGCATTCAGACATACATACAGTACCAGTGCAGTGAAAATCAATGCCCTATCATGCCTCCAGCCTATACTGGCCCTCATCTCTTTAAAGGCTTGCAGCTTATTTGCTCTATGGCACGTGCACAAATAGGGTAACTATTTTCCTTGGTTGTGCATATGTAATAATCAAAAGTGCCATTAAAATAAGAAAATCACAGCTTTTCCTCCCCCACTCCTGCTGCTATAATATCGTACCTGATTTTGATATGCAGTTACAAGCCAGGATTCTGCTTCTGCTGCTGTTTGAGGAACAGGGCATATCCTTTATCTTATATTTGCAGTTTAACCTTATGAAAGGAAAAAAAGATAATGATAAACAACTTTTCTACAGTCATCCCTGTACTTTGTCTTGGGGAAAAAAGAATGAGCCGCTCAGATGCCAGACATCAGTAAATGACAACCAGTCTGCTAACAAACTGTCTGCACATCTCAGTAAATAGCCATGTGATTGCCTTGTCAGTCACTTAGTGGGACAATTTGTATGAAGGCCAGGGGACGGAATGGAGTGACAAAATCTTGGAGGATGTTCACAAATTGCAATGATGGCAAGTAATTTTGAAGTATTCACAAACTGCAGAGGCTTAGTGGGCATAAATCTTACAGACATATGGCAGTTTGGGAAGTGGATGGGACAGTGCATATGCTCTGCTCAAGTTAACTCCCTGGCCCTGCACAGTTCTGAAAAACAAGTCAGTACTAAACAAAATGTCCCTCTCATAAGTCAAGTTTTCATAGTTTACTAGCATTTTCATCCAACAGCTGAAATATGGAATTCATTAGATGAACTATGAATATTTGACTTGTGAGAAAGACATTCTGTTTCATTTGGTTTGTTTATCACTTGGCTTAAGTTGCGAATGAATTTCGCAGCTTCAGATTTTGAGTCAATGTATAATTGTTTTCAACAGTGGAATGAAACAATTCTAGTAGGCTGCCTGAATAAATAAGTAACAAATAATGTTCTGACTCTCTAAGAATTCAGTATACGAGTTATTTTAAAAAATATAGCTCTGTTTACAATTGTATGTATATGCAAGTGCATAGATATCCACATGCAAAGCTGCTCACAAAGACTATTAGGCATATTGCCTTTTGCAGTCCCCAACATATATTTTACCAATGCAACTTATGTGTGTGTGAAAAACTGCTCTTGACTTGAAATGAAACAACAGAACCACAAGAACAGCCATCACTAGTAATACGAAGTGGTTCAGCTGTGAACACCAATACCAACAGGCCACCCAAGTAAGATCAAAATCTCCACTTTAATAAAAAAAGAACAAAGATTTAGTGCTTTTATCTATTATATTAAATGTCATCAGAATCAGTGCTTTTACATACATATATGTCTTAAATAACTATGCTTATCAGTCGCAAGTAACAAATTTCGCACATGCTCTTCACTCTCTCACAAATGTAAGTAATTAAAAGTAAACCTTTAAAGCAGCTTGGTCTAGTCATAAAACCGTTAATTAAACAATGTTTAAAATAGCAATTCAGTAATAAGTAAATGCTAAATGCATTTATAATTTATAATTATAATTTTATAATTTAGCAGCCCATAGTGCCAGAGCACTACTACCAGAAATTGTCATTAATCCCCAGGTTTTTAATAGCGCTTAGGAGTAATTGCCATAATAATTCATTGTATTCCAATTGATCACCCCATGAACCTCCACATGGGATTTTTCTGATATGTGCTAATACAATAAATCTAAAATTTAAAAATCTACACATTGGGAAGCATGCTTGGCTAGTGCATTGTTATGTTATTTTCAAAATGTCAGCTGGAAATATATGTGCGTATGTATATATATATATATATATATATATATATATATATATATATATATATATTGTGAAGATAGGTGAAGGCTGCCAGCCTAGCTAGGTAGAATTTTGTAGATAATTCTGTCATTTGTAATTATTAATGTAAGCTATAGGCTTGTTCTCTTAAATGTAAAAAGACTGTATTGGCTGTTGAACTGAAAAAAAATGTAACAGCAGTGCAATCTGCTGTAAGAAAGCTGATAAATTAAGCATGTCATGACTGTCTTTGATCTCAGGGCTCGGAGCCAAGATATCTGGATGAAGGAATTCTGGCTATTGTTTTAGACCAGAGTTAATTGCTAAAATTTGCATGTATAATTTATTTTATTGCTCTGGCTTCCTGACCAGCTGCAAGATCAAAAGGGCTATTAACCTCTGAGTTTCTGTTAGCCTGGGAACCCAAAAGAAATGATGTAATCTGAAATGAAGCAGTGGTCCTGTGTTATCAATTTAAGGACAGAAAGAATGTGGGCATTGAGTATTTGTCTTGAGAACATCCAACTCACCAGCACTCTGGCTATGTTCTATATGTAAGTTTATTTTAGAACTGTGTTTTCTCTTAGATATAGCTAGGAAATAGGAAGATTAGATTAGTCATTTTTCTGTGTTGATGTCAGAACTTGTCTACTGTGTTATTTTAAATATTTATTTGTGATCTCTGAACTCTTGACTAGCACTGTGTGGTAAGAAGTATTGTCTTGTGTTTTTATTATTTATTATTAAATATTTTTAAACCTTTCAACTGTGATTGTGTAAAGATAATTTAAGCTCTAGAGTACATTGCATGTATATAGTGATACTGGCCAAGCCACTCCAATAACCACTGACTGTTCAGTTGCACTTACCATTTGGATAATCATATTGCACAGTAATAATTGGACACCCTTTGTTAGGGGCCTTTTTAGTAGCTGATAAATATTACTGGGTGGTGGCAAGTGGTACTACTGTGTAGTCTGGGTAAAAGGGGCACAGCTGGAGAACCTGTGCCAGCCTTCCCCAGGAGTGTCTGTGCGGTTGTATATGACTCTTATCTCAAAGTCAGTGTGTGTGTGTTAGCTACTTGGGCAGGGACACAAAGCACTGGTTGGACAGAGAGGGTGCTGGAGGTTTTTGCTTGCCCACTAGGCTGAGATCTGGACCCTATAACTGTGCCAGGGGGAGTTTTATTGGGGACCTGGAGAGAAAGGGAGAAACCAGCCCCAGACTGACTGTGATCTCTATGTGCTATTAAGAAATATTGTACTTTACTGTGTGTGTGTATTTATTATACTTTCTATATGTGGATGCCTCTCACCGGTGTTAGTGGTGAGGATTGAGGCTCTTTGATTGCTGGGCCAGTGCATGGGAGGTCTCACACACACACACACACACACACACACACATATATATATATATATATATATATATATATATATATATGTGCTTAATCTTTGCTGTTTTTTAATAAAGTTGTGATTTTGACCTTACTCGGTTGTTTGCTGGTGTTCACAGTGGATCCATTTTGGATTACTGTCTTTGACATTTGCTAGCTGGCTCATTTAGTGCCAGGTGCATATTCCCAATTTATCACCTCACATCCCTCATATCTCCAGGATAGAAAGCCTAATGATACATTAGGGTCCACTGGCTTCCTGCTTCCTATAGCTGATCCACCCCTGCCCCCCAATTCTTCAGTGAAGAGGAAATAAAATTGGCATCTTAGTTTAAACTGTAGCAAGCATTTCAGTACAGAAAAAATGTCCAGAACTCTTGACTGCACCCACTAACACTTTGCGCCCAGGACAGTTGCCACCCTTGCCCGACCCTTGCTGCACTACTGACTTTTCCCTCATATGTGTGGTGAGTTCCCTCTAAAATTTGTGATTTTCTGTCAGATGATAGATGATTGCAGTCTGTAATTAATAACAGCTATCACATATATATATATATATATATATATACCAATACATACATACATATATATATATGTGTTTGTGTGTGTGTGTGTGTGTGTGTGTGTGTGTGTGTGTGTGTGTGTGTGTGTGTGTGTGTGTGTGTGTGTGTGTGTGTGTGTGTGTGTGCCATATATATGCATTTATGTGTATATAAGTGTGTCAATAAGTTGCATTAGTGAGATTTGAAATGTTTCAGTGATCTTGATTTATTCAGTGAGTTTACCTGTCACCAAAATGTAAAGTGTTGTTTACCACAGTGCTAACATCTTTAATTATGGTCTTTTTTGTTGCTTTTACCAATTATTTTGTAATCATAATTTCACTATGTAGCCTATAAGAAACATAATATTTAACCAATGTAATTGGCTTGACTCTTTTTGTATAAAAAATCATGATGTACTAATTCGGAAGTAGTTCTGTGGATTGAAAGTGGTCAACTGGAGATTAAAGTACATGTTTTTATTTTAGTTATGCTTACTGATGTGCTCTCTTTCCTCTCATATACCCCATGTTGTGCATTTAGGCAACAAGAGGTTCTGTGTTATTGCAGTGGGTTCCTTTCCACTAATTTGTTAGAGGACATATATAAACAACTACTAAGTTATTGCATGGCAAAATATGTTCTCTGGGATCATAAGCTATTGGTACTTAGATGAATTTGTGTGTTTGCTAACACTTTGTAAAGGTTTGTTTTTTTTTACTAGTAAAAATATGCTTAAATGTCATGTTTGTGTTAATATTTTATGCAGTGTCCACTCTTAGACGTATTGTGGAATAGCATTTCAGAAGTCCAGTCAAGCTAAAAGTTTATGAATATCTTAAGCAAAAATTAGATGCCCACTAACTGAAATATTGTGATTTGTTTATATTCAAAATTATGAATGTGTGCAGTATTAATACTTGTATTACTACTTTGCCCTACAAGGATTGTTATTCATTCATTCATTCATTCATTCATTCCTTGTTGACTGGATTAGCCTCATTAGGTTGGTGGCCTCTTATCAGTGGAGACCTGAGGTGGCGTTTATAATACTAAGGGAAATTTGGTTAAGGCATCAGGGAACTTGCGCTACTCTTTTCAAATGGGGTATGCAGTTTACAGTAGCACTTTCTGCTTCCAATCTGAGTGTGAAGATGGCTCAGAGAAGCAGGGAGATGAGATGAAGTGCATTTCAAGTGGTGGCAAGTCGGATTTGTTCAGAAAAAGTAAATCATTAACAGCAGAACATGTGGAGGAATAGAGCAATGACATTATGTGAAGAAGCAAAACTATATAGTAAATGCAGGCAATCATGCAAAGGAAGGAGTTATATGCAGCAAGGATGTGAAGGCAGTTGAGCCTTCTCAAATGCATGTTATTGCAGAGAAAGAAATAACAGTCATGCTAGTGATGGATTCAGGGAATGTTTTTCAGTAGAATCTTTTTAGGGTAGAAGATTCAACACAAATCTGTGTTGTTACAACCCTCATTTGGGAGGGTTGTGGGATGACTTACGTTTGGATTTAGGGAATGTGAGTGAGCTGAAAACTGGCAAGGATATTTCCTGGGGTGAAATAATGGAGATAGTACAACAAGAAGATGATCAATGATTCAAATCTATGGTGAAAAATCATATGCAGAGATGATAAAAAGAAAAACAGGAGAATGATGAGATTGTTGCTAAAAAGAAATCATTTACAGTAAGAACAGGAAAAAAGAGGTAGGGACTAAATACACATTTAGGAACTAAATCAAATGAGGGAAGAGCCTTTATACATATAGAGAATTACTGTGACATTATCTTTGAAACTCTTCAATTGATAGAGAAATTTGTAGGTGAATATGACAAAAAGGACTGTTTTCTTTGGAATTAGTATATTTTATGGACTTTCTGTAGACAGAAAAAGAAAAAGATGCATATACAATTTAGAAATGAAGTAGGAAAAGAGACTTTAAAAGGACATTTATTAAAGTTATGTAGGGATGTGTTAATAATTTTGAAATTGTATGATAAGAGGGGTTTATGAACAGGGGATTGGGATTGTCTTGTAATGCTGAATGTAGAAAATGAAAAAAAATGTGCACTTTCTTAGTCTTATAAATGTGTAAGGGGATAAAGGTATGGTGAGATATTGGGGTTAACCAAAAACTTGTTTTCCTTGTGAAAAAGCAGATCATTTGAATAATAATTGTGAAAAACCAAAATGTTATATATGTGGAAATATGGGACAATATGTGAAGAATTGTAAGTTAAGATGTAAAAAATGTAAAAAATTAGTACATTGAGGAATATACTGCACTGAGATTTTGACATAAATAATAGATATACAAGCAGATCGAAAACATGTTGATAATCATGAAGATATAGACTCAGAGGTTGTAGAGACCCATGTAGAACTAGTACACATAAATGTTCCAGAAGGTGAACAAGAAAGACAGATTCAAATAATGAAGAAAAAAATAATAAAAAAAGAAGGTTCAGATGTAAGTGATGATGAAAACATTAAATGGAATTTAATGAAACAGAAAATAAATTCTGTTTTTAAAAGGGCTTTGGAGAGAAGAATGAAAATTAAGGCCATAATAAAGATAAAAAGAAAGGGAAAGGATTAGAAGAAAGAAAAAGAGAAAAAATAAGCAAATAAGACATTGCTGCATATAAAATCTTAGCAATACATTTTAATAGTTTAAAACATTTAAAATGTTTAGTAAAGTATTGTTGAATAATGCAAACAAGAGGATAGTGACATTATTATTTTGGATGATTTTAGATTTCTAACTGAAGAAGGAAGATATCAAACTGAAATTTTATGGGGAAATAATGTAATTTAGAATTTAAGCAAATAAACCTGTTCAGGGATAATTATTTTGCATAAATATTTCTACATATTACTTATGTTATAATAGGTAGAGTTACTATTCTTGATGTAAGAGGGAAAGAACAGACTTTAAGAGTTATTTTATTTTATTTATTTTATTTTACATTTGTTGACCGGGCTAGTCCAGCTGGATACATATCCATTTTCAGCAGAGGCCCGGGGAGAAAAGCTCCTCGAGAGTACAAAACAATGTATGACGTTAATCAAATAATAACAGTAAATAAATTCACAGTTTAAGGAATAGAAGTACTATATACAATTTAGCTATTTTATGCAAAAAAGAACATATTGAAATAAATAGTTGGGTAAAAAATAAGTAAATAAGTACAGTACAGGAACATGCTAGAAAGAGGTGTGTTAACATAAGATACTAGAGTGACAAAGAGAGATATTAAGATATAAGAGATAGTCCAAATTAGTTGAAAGACAGGTTCAGCTTCTGGATTCCAGTATGCAGGTAGATTATGCAGACATTAAGATTTAGAAATTTAGTGAGAAGACAAGAGTTGTTAGTCTGGGTTAAGACAGGTGCATAGCCAATGTGTTTTAAGGTAGGATTTAAGCCTGATTTTGAATTGTGTAAGTGATGGTAGTGAGATTAGGTCGCTGGGAAGAGAGTTCCAGGTTTTACCAACGGTGTTAGAAAATAGAGAGTCCCCTGCCTTGTTGTTGGCTATGTGTGTTAGTACTAGCATTTTAGTGGCTGAGCGCAGGGTATTAAGGTTACTGTAGGGAGTGATAAGGTTGGTAAGAATTGGTGTGTTACTAGGCTGATACAGGATTTTATAGGCAATTATTAATTGATTAAGTAGAAGTAGGTTGGGTAACTCTAGCCATCCAAGATTTTTATAATTAATACAGTGGTGGGTCCTAAATGTAGAGCCAGTTGCAAATCTTGCAATATTGTTGTAGGAGACTACTAGTTTGTTCATATTGGTTTTTGAGAGGTTAGTATAAATAGGGCAGGCATAGAGGAGGGTAGAGATTAAGTGGGTCTGGGCAATAGTAGATCTAGCTAGTGGGGTAAGAAAGGATTTGATTCTATATAGTGAGCCTAGTTTTTTGTTAACTGTTTTTATGGTATTGTTTATGTGGGCCTCAAAGTTAAGGTTATTGCCAATTAGTACCCCTAGGAGTTTTGTGTTAGAGTCAGGGGATATAATAGTTCCATTGTTAGAAGTCACAGTAAAGTTTAGAGGTGTGTGTCTATGGGTGGGAGTAAAAAGTAGAAGTTTGTTTTTTTTAGGATTTAGGATAAGACATTGATGTTGTAGCCAATCCTCAACTGTGTTAAACACTTTTTGGGTAAGAGATTGTAGGTCTGCTGGATTTGGGGCTGTGCAGATTAATGTGGAGTCATCAGCATATTGTATTAAGGAGGCCTAAGGAATAACAGTGTACAGGTCATTGATAAAGACAGAGAATAGAAGTGGTCCAAGTATAGAACCTTGGGGGACACCTAGGGAGATGGGGAGATAGGTTGTTCCCCCACATGACTGCTTGTTGCCTATTGCTTAAGTAGGATTCAAACCATTGTATAGAAAGAGTATCAAGGGACAGGTTTTTCAGTGTGTTAATGAGAAGTTTGTGGTTAACCATGTCAAAGGCTTTGGAGAGATCAATAAAGAGGGCTGAGGATAGAGTGTTGTTATTGTGGTTTTTATTAATACAGTTGGAGAAGGATAAAAGGGCAGTAGTAGTACTGTGAAATGGCCTGAAACCGTGTTGGCAGCTAGCTAGCAAGTTGTTGTCTATAAGGTGTTTTAACAGTTGCATATGAATGCATTTCTCCATGATTTTGGCCAAAGGAGAGAGTATGGCAATAGGTCTGTAATTGGATAGATCCCTAGAGTTTCCACCCTTATGAAGGGGGATAATATGTGCAATCTTCCATGTGATAGGAATTGCACCTTCAGAGATTGTTCTGTTAATCAGAATGGAAACTGGGTAGGCTATAGCATCTGCTGCTTTCTGTAGATATTCAGCAGGAAGGAGATCGGCAGCAATGGTGGTAGGTTTGAGTTTTTGCAGAAGGGTACGGATAAGGGTTGTAGAGATGGGTTTGAGATGAAATGGGGGAGGTAAGGTAGTATTATGGGATGTTAGAGGTGAGCTATTGGGAGATAGTTGGTTGGAAAGTGACTGAATGGTTTCAGTGAAGAAGGTGTTAAAGGTTCTTGCTACTTCCTTTGGATTGTCCTGGTCTGCACCTACAGGTGGGGGGGTGACAGTACGACCTGGGTGTAAGAGAGTATTTATACCTGCCCAAAATTTTTGGGGGTTTCTTTGCTGGGTATTTTGGAGTTGTATGTAGTACTTTCTTTTATCTAACAGTATTGATTTTTTTGTATCATTTCTTAACTGTCTGAACTTGATGTGATCTTCATGGTTTTTGGTAGTACGCCATAAGGTCCAGATTTTATTTCTAAGTAGCATTTTTTGTTTTGTATCTTTTGAGAGCCAGGGGGCTGGTTTGTTTCTAATTTTAATGGTCCTTTTTGGAGCGTGGAGGTCGAGAATGTGTAGAAATTTACTGTTAAAGTAGATTACTGCTTCCTCTAGGGGTAGACTTTTAAGGGGTACCCAGTTGCATGCTCTAAGTTCATTTTTGAAAATATCAGGGTTAAATTTTGTTTTATTCCTCACTGCTCTATAGGTAATTGGATTTTGGATATCAGTCTTGTCTCTGATTATGAAGGTTAGAGCATGGTCGCTTATATCCTCAGGGAGAGTTCCTACTTTATAGCTTAGGTGATGTCTATTTATTAGTATCCAGTCTAGGGTGCTTTCAGTGTTGTTCTGTTTATTAGTCCTTGTGGGGGAGGTTATAGTTTGAGTAAAGCCATGTAAATTAAGATGGGTAGAGGGTTGTTCTGAGGTCTGTACCAATTTATATTAAAGTCTCCGAGTACTATTGTCTCTTGGGGATAGTTGGTTGATAGCCAATTCAGGATATTTTCTAGGTTGTTTGAGTTATTCCCTGGGGGAAGATAGACGGCAATAATATAAATAGATTTATGGTTATTGAGTTGGAGTTTGGAGATAAGTATTTCCTCATTACTAGTTGGAGGGGGCTTAGAGTCAATTGAGGTAACTTGTAGTCCAGACTTGTAAAGTATTGCTATTCCGCCTCCCTTTTTAGCTAATCGATCTTGTCTTAATGTGCTATATCCTGGAGGAGTAAATTCATTGTCTTGTATAGATGGTTTGAGCCAAGTTTCAGTAAGACACAGGATGTCAAATGAATGTACATCTATGAGAGCATGTATTTGGGCAACTTTGTTATTTATGCTTCTTATATTAAGATGGGCTATTAATAGTGAGTTGGGAGGTCTAATAAGGGATTGGGTGGTAGTAGGGGTTGCTATATGGGTAACTGTAGGAAGTGTAGGGCTTGGACCTGGATTAGGTTGGATATCGCCATCTATTATTGATTGGAGTTGGTAGTTAAGTGTGATTTGTAGGTGTTTACATGTAAGGAACAGAGATTTCTTGGCTTGAGGCCGATAGTATTTAATGTGATTTAGTCTGTGGTATTTTGCCGATAGGTAGGTTATTGTGCTAGGTGTGTTTGAATGAGAATGAGTGTAGGCTATGGGAGTTGAGGAGGTTTGCTTTGTGGGGTGGGAAAGGTTTATGTACTGGAGGTGTTCATAGAAAGTAAGTAGATAAAGTATAATAAGAAGAGGTGTGATGACGTATGGAAGTAGGAGATTCCATTTAGGATAGGTAGATAATAGTGGCATAGTGTCAGTGTAGAGAGTAGTGGAATGTTAAGATGAATAAGTTGGATAGTGTAGGTGAGTATTGGGTGTGGAGTTTCTGGAACTTAAGGTGTGGTCTCCTATGATTGGTATTAATTGAAGGGGAGTGGTTTAGATGAATAAATGTAGAAGCAGTGGGGGCGGGTGGGAATAGGGGGCAGGGAGGGGAGCGGAGTGAGCCCGTAGGGCGAACGGAGCGGGATAGAGCCAGTGAAGGAGAAGGGCCCCAGGAACAATCAGTGAAATGCTGACTATTGAGGTAAGGTAAAGATGTGTCCAGAGGAGAGTGTGAAGTTGTAAGAATAGAGGAGTGAGCAGTACTGGGAGAACAGAGAAAGTTCAAGCCTGCAGTTAGATAATATGTGGATCAGAGCAGTGGGATAGACATGCAGGGCGAGTCCTTAGAAAAGGAGAATAGAAACAAAAATAAATAAGCCTTCCTAGTGTGCTTTAAAGTCAAGGAATAGAGGAGGGGAACAAAACTAAGCAGCTTAGTTAACCTGTGGGTAAAGTGATGAGGTGTGGGAGGAGGGGGTAGAATAGAGCGAGTGTACTGGCTGACCTGGCTAGGGAGCAGTCCTCAGTTACAAGACATTAAATAGGTAAAATGTAATAACACTACAGTCATTGTAACACATACTTTCTAGGTTCTTTAGAGTTAGAGTCTTAGGGAGAGGAGTTTGCTCTATCTTATGGTACGGGTGGAGTCCAATTGGTTCAGTAAAAGGTATGTATTCTTGGCTTTCAGGCAGGACAGATTCTCAGTCACTAGTTCAGGGCTAGCAGAGTGGAGTGCTTTGATTCTTTATGGTTACATTTGCACTCTTTTCTCTCAGTTTAACCTTCGCTGTTCTCTTTACATCTCATGGCTCCGAATGTTCTTCTTTCTTCCATCCTACTTCTGACACCATATCACATCTATCAGAAAATTCGAGAATTAAAATCCAAACCATAAACAAGAACACATTATTACAATTTATGTGTATGTAACAAAAAAAGACGGAGAAGATATGTTCAAAAATGTAATTCACTATGTTGCCATAAACATGGAAATAATTATGGTAGGTGACTTTAATCAGAATCTAACAGGTCAGAGAAAGAAAGTCTACTATATTAAACAAGTGTTGGATATTATAAAATGGACAACTGAGAATTTGGGATAAGAGCACCTAGATATATAGTAGAGGAGAACAAGGAATGGAAATAGATTATGTCATATCTACTGGGTTGCCAGTAGCAGAAGAGGGCATTTTGATAGCAAGATTTTCTAATTATAGGGCAATCAGGAGAATAAAAGGGAGTGATGAGCATATAAGTATATAAAATAGGAAAAGGGATTGAAAGAATAGATCAAGTCATATGGAACAAAATAGGAAAAATGACATATTAAAACTGTGGAAGGATCACGTAGAGATGAGAGAGTTTTATAAGGATTGGTCAGAATGGTGGTTGTGCTTTAAATAAAAATATAAAAAAAATTATATGCAATGTAGAAAGGAAACTAGTAAGGAAAAATTAAGTACAAAAAGTTAAGTAGTGATGCATTTGATAGTTCAGAAAAAAATTAAGAAGATTTTTTTTTTGTCAAAGAACAGGAATTATATAGTTTGAATGAAGTTAAGATAAAACATTTAGTGTATAAACAAAGATATTTCCTTCAGGGGAAAAAAGAAGAAATTGCTCCATATTTGAGTAAATCAATTAAAGAGAATAATAGTATAATGAAACAAATGAAGGATATAACTGGTAGAGTATATGATACTAAGAATAAAGTTATGGAAATAGTGAAGAATCCTGTAAAATAATTATTTAAGGGCAAATTATGCAAACTTATAATAAATGGAAAGTGGATTATTTTCTAGAACAAGATAATAAGGATGAGAAAAGGAGTATTGTGGTGGAAGAACTAGAAAATGTATTAACAGTATTAAATTTGGAATCAGCAGCTGGTCTGGATGGAATAGAATACAATATGTATAAAAATATATCAATGTTGTAAAATATGTTTTGTAATGGTGTTAAATGAATGGTTGTACAAAGAATTTTGAATAAAAAAATGATGTAGTGGAGTAATTACATTTATATGGAAGAAATGTAAAGATGAGATGCAGAATTGGAGGCAGATAGTTTTGAATAATATGGGTTCTAAAGTGTTTATGAAGATTCTACAAAGAAGAATGGAAGGTAAAATAAGTAAGGTTATACATAGAAATATATATGATATAAAATTAAAAAGAATGCAAGAGCTGCTCTTAATTATTCCTCAGTTGGTAGATGATGGTTTACATAGAAATAATCAAGTTAAAATTATGGTAGGTGATGCAAGTAAAGCATTTGATTCTATTCAACATAATTTGCTATGGGAAATACTGAAAGCATATAACATACATTCCAAGATTATAAGGATATGTATGACAGCTTATAAATTAAACATAGTTAGGGCTTTGGCAAATGGTTGATTAGGTAAATAAATAGTTATTCAGAGAGGTATGAGATAAGGTTGCCCTTTGAGCAGTATATCATTTGCACTAGTAATGAATGTGGTTTCGTGGTTTCCACACATGAATAGATAAATGGAAAGGTGGAGCTATAGTTCTAATGAAGGGGCAGTTATGCCAATTATGTTATCTTATGCATATGGTTATATAGATGTTGCATAAAATAGTGTAGGAATGAATAAAGTAATAACGTATTTACAGGATCATTTAAAAGTGATAGGTTTACATGTAAATAAGGAGAAAAGTCAAGGATTAGGTTTTGATGAAATGTTAGGAGGTATTAACTTAAACGTAAACATGCTTGGTATATGTTTTGGAAAACAGGAAAACATGCTACGATTATGGAAAGAAAAATAGAAACTATGAAAAATCGTGTAAATTTTGGAGGATATTTACATTGTCAATTAATATTTCTGATAATAACTTCAGAGTATATATATATATATATATATATATATATAGAGAGAGAGAGAGAGAGAGAGTACTTCACAGTATCAACTGAAAGCTTTCATAATGTTGCAAAGACTGCCCCTGATAACCTACTAAATGTTTCACATCAGTTTTGAAGTATGCATTTATCCATAAATATCATATTTCTGTGACTATTGTAGGCATTGCCCGCCTAGATGCATTATGGAATAACATTCCATATGTCAATTCACCACTGAAGGTCAAGAATGGCTCCTCAGACATTTAGGAAATATTTTGAATATATGCCATATGTTAATAATAATATTAATAACTTGAACGCAATGGTATTTATATGTACTTTTTGGTACCAAAAAAAAGCATACAATGCTGGAAAATGCTTTTCACTGATAATTAGTATGCAATTAATATTTTTTTTGCAGAGATTTACATTTATTTGTCCATCAAATATGCATATATGCATACAGATCATAATTATGCATATATCTCAAAATGTCAGAGAAGTCATCCTACTGCAAATATAATGCCAGAGAAGTCATCCTATTGCACAATATAATTTTATTTTTATTTTTTATTTTATTTTACATTTGTTTACCGGGAAAGTCCAACTGGAAGAAGGTCCATTTACAGTGGAGGCCTGGGGAGAAAAGCTCCATTACATAATGGTAGAAATACAACAAATGACAACAACATTTCTGTACTGAGGCATATATACAATCAGAACGCCATGTCTTTATATGACAACACAATCCACGAATGACAGAAAATTTCTATACAGTGACATATATACAGTCTAGGAGATTTTACATACCTTAGTTTGATTTGAGCAAGCTTGATATATAGATAGCAAAACTTTGAATTCCCTATTGGTAGTACAAAGCATAAAAATGAAGGAATGGAATCTGGAAAATAATGCTATTCAGGAGATATGTCATTGCGTGAGAAATAGTTTGTAGGATAGTAGTTCCTGATAGCTGAAGTAAGCAGAGGAGATGAGGTGTGGCAAGTTAGGAGGAGCAGAAAAGATTTGATGTGATAGAGGAACAGAGCCATGATTGCAAGAGGTGTGACTTTAGTGATTTCTTGAAAAGTGAGATGGATGGTGCTAGAGAAGTCAACCTGCTGCAAATATAATCCCCCCTTTTTCCTTGTGAAAATCCAGTTTAACTATCCTGATTGATTAGTATGACTCTTCTCATAATCAGTAGCCTGCCCGTCACTCTGCGATGACTGTCGCTCTTTTTGATCCATGAAAGACCCAGTCCTATTTGAACTGCTGTTTCTTCACAAAAGCAGTGGTTCTGCTAACACCTGTGCTAGGGATCTAAATCTGCACCAACAAATACACTAGACATGCTGGAAGGGAAAGGTTCGTAATGCAACATATTCCCAGGCTAAGGAGTAAGCTACCACTACAACAGGTTAAAAACATGGGATTTAAGTATTATTAATTACTTGAAAAGAGATGAAAGAACTTTTAAGTGTCTGGTTAAAGGTGTATATAGCCTAGTTTTATTCCTATGTTCGTATATTCTATTATGTACAATACATGGAGGTGACAAGAAATCATTTTAATATTTAAGTGTTTCACAACTAGCCTGAGCGAAATTTCATACTTCCTGACAGCAGCAGAGTTCCTGCCTGGACACAACTTCTGCCTGAGCTAAAATTCTGCAATTTTGTAACCTACTATATATATATATATATATATATATATATGAAAAACAAAAGTTGGAAACAACGTAAAATAGGAAATTTGTACTGCAGCCAACCATAACAGAAATTTTAAATTAAACAATTAATTAGATATGTAAATGTAATTACTATTATTATACAAACTAGTATTAATATCTCTGTAAACATAATAGCTAGACTGCAACTATCAGTGTGACGTTTGTGCAGACATGCTCTTCATTTTCACACAAAGCAGTTCTGTGGATGCTTTTTGGTTTTGAAATATTAGCATAATTATAAAGAATATGCATATTTGCTTACTTAATGGACAAAGTAAATGTAAATATCTGCAAAGCAGTGGTAGTTAGATACCAAATACCAGTGAAAAGTTTTTTCAGTGTTGCATATACTTATTTGATACCATGGAGTACCATGTAGATGCCTTCTTGTTTATTATTATTATATTACATACATTCATAATATTTTTGGGATATAACTCACATTTTGGATAGTACTTAGTGTCCTATCTGACACCCCTGACAACTAAGAAGACTGGACATGTGGAATGTTGTTAATAAATCCAGGTAGACAATGCCTGAGATTTTTAGAGATATATGATATTTATGTATACATGTGTATTTTATTACTAAACAAGTATAAATATCTGGAAAAAAGATAGTAGGCAGAGAACAAATATTAATGACAACTATTGCAACCTTATGTCATATTCCATATGGGGTGAGTTATAAACAGAAATATTAATGTAGCATATGTTCATAATTTGGCATAAAAATAAATCACACTTTCTTGCTTATTGACAACAGTAGTTGGGTAAGCATCCATTCCTCACCTGAGTGTTGAACTGTCCTGTGAAATGCTGTCCTACAAATAATATTGTTGGATAGTGACTGGCATACTTAGTCAGATTAACATTTATACATAGTTGTGCATTTTATTACTAAGTTAATAAAAATGTCTGCAAAACAGTGATAGCAGCAGACCTATTTGAGAATTTTTATGTTACAGAATATTTGCATAAATATATTTAGGTGCACTGCATATTGTTAATAAAGTATTGTTATCTGCAGAGCACTGTTGGCCAACAAGTATCACTGTCAGGTTTTCTAGTATTACGTAAGCTTTTATTGATACTAAGCAGTACCATATAAACTACCTTTTGGTCTCATTTCAGAAGTATTCATATGATACACACACACTTTTGTACATAAACAACACACACGTGCACGCACATACACACACACACACACACACACACACACACACACACACACACACACACACACACACACACATGTGCACCATACCTCTTAACTTCTTTCTTCAAGAATTCCAAGCATAGACAGCATTAATGGGGGGGGGGGGGGGGGGGCACATTTTAAAAATTACTCTAATATAGAAATAAAAAAGTTTTGTATCATCATGTATTTTATCAATTGTGACACTTGGAATGTCTTGTTTTATTGTCTGAATGCAATGATTATTGATTTACCATAAAAATTAAACATTTTTTCAAGGGACAAGGCTAAAAATGTGATACAAACAATCAGGAATGTTTTTCAAAATCAGTGACTGTTGACACACACACACACACACACACACACACACACACACACAAAAATACACACTCACAACCTCTACTCTCTTAGTTTACAAATCAGAGACAAAGCTAAAGTAATATGTGGACAAAGAACCGAAGCTGGGGACAGATTTTAAATATTGCTGTTACATAATTGGCTGCTAGAATATGAAGTCAGGAAACTTGTGTGACTGATGTTATTTTGAGATTGAAATCTTGAACCATTGACTAGAAAGCCATGGAGTACAGATCAAAATCCAAATCCAAATAACAATCAGTTCAGCTTTTCAGCTATCTTATGCAATTGCACATTTGCTTTATATCCTTGTAAGCTAAGTACCGGCTTCTCCTTACCTGAAATTGTGAAACAATACAATTTTACTGCCAATCACTTTTACGTTTATTTGGTAACTCCACTCATTTAGTGATGTTATGCAGCTGCTCCCAACTAGCGGCAAATGTCGTATTTTTTTCTGAAACAGTACTAAATGCTACAGTACTACAGTACAGTGTTAACAGTGACAGCACAGGAACTTCATCACTAGCAAGCAGATCTCAGTTTCTGAGATGGACAGATGCCCTGACGCTCATTGGATAATGTAATGTCACTGATGGAAGATGTCCAGCCATTTTACATTTATTTTTTTTTGCTTAACAGAAAGCTGAAGGTCATGGGCAAAAATCAAATGTCATGTAAGTAAAAATAAAGGTGCACTGTATATATTCTTTATAAACAGAAGGAAATGGATTGCTTCAATCTAGCAACCCTTTATTGTACAATGTATTGGATTTTGTATGTGACATTCTAAAGGGATGTATTTAGCTGTTAGTTGTGTAAGAAAAAGTAATAACATGAACGTTTTTTTCCCTTTAAAATTTCATATGGAAAGTGTAGTTTTATATATAGCTGTCATACAGATGCACAGTTGCTGTACTTAATTGTGTTTGTGCATTTGTAAGTCACTCAGATGTGTAGGAACAGATATTAACATGGGAGACCGCATATAGCATTCTGAGATTACACAGATATTGCTATGGATGTGAGTCTATTACGATCTAACAATTTCAGAACTAACTGAAAATGTTTTATTACAATAATGGATCATTTATTACTAATCTGGGTGAGGAGAGATATATGCAACTGGCAGGCATGGACCATATGTAGGTTCAAGTAATCAGTATGGAATCTTTCTTTCATCTGAGAAACACCAACTTTTTCATTTGGCTATAAACATTAATATTATCAGGGGGTTGGAATATACTTTGGTCTCATTTTATGGGTCTGGGAGTAAGGAAGATACCCTCCACAGGTAGGTAACTGGATATTAAAAAAAATATCTTTGATGTGGTGTCAATACTTGGACATTTCTCTTGTTTGCTTCTTCAAAAAGTAATTATTCCTTTGTTACCCAGTCTGTGGCTGTTTAAGGTGCATTTCCGGATTACTTTTTCTAGGAAATACTCCTTACCTATGAGAAACTGTAATTTTCACAGTAGTTTGTAAGAGCCGTTTACTAGAAAAATGTCTTGCAAGTCAGACTGTTACAAGATGCAGCTTGTTACACTACTAGCCAAATAAGAGCTGCTAAGTAGGTCAGAATTTTGCTGATTTTTTTATAACAGCAGCTTTGTAAGAATAACATCTTTAATAATCTCCTTTCAAGAACATTTAGTATAATCTGCAAATTCATAATTTTAAAATACTTAAATCATAGCTATCATTTCTCTGTTGAAATCAGATTTAATATGAAAATGAGTTATGTTTTTATTCACCAATGCGTAAATGAACTAACTTAGCAGTTATTTTTTATTTAAAGAAAATTATGTAAACATAAAAATACATCTTTTGCAATTTACTGATACAGTAAGTGGAAAGAGAAGCAGAGCAGGAGCAAAATATGTTACCTGACACTGCAGCAGGTTTCTGTAGTCTACACGAAATAGAAATCAAAGCCACCTACTTAACTGTGAATACAGCCCTTTGTATTGCAGACTGATATGTTTAGTTTTTATAGCAGCACTGATTATAGAAAACTGACTTCACATGGATTGTGATAAGTAAAAATGCATTACTAAACATATGTGCACCTGTACTGGCATCTGCTGACTTTGTTTTGTATTATCAGCCAGCTGATCATGCCATGTGGTGTTTATTCCAAGATGTACCCCCTCATCCTTCCTGGGATCTCTTCAGTACCTTTCCCTGCTTTGACAACTAGATAATATATCTGTATGCACTACAGTCCTCATTGTTCAGAATATAGCACTGAAGGTTGAGAATATTCAAATTACACAAAAATGCTCGTACACGCTGTCTGTTCCCTGTCCTTGTTAGTAGCACAGCATGCATGTAATCACTGTAGTACTGAATGTTCTGCACTCCCTCAGGGATGTAAAACTTCTAGCAGCACGGGATTACCTCATGTTGGAATTCCCTTCTTAAACCTTAGCAGATGGTTAGAGTGAAACAATCTGCTTGGTTTGCTTCTTGGAAACATTTAAACAAATCTGTCTTTTTTTGTATCATACCATTAACTAAAAAAAGATGACTGTCTTCATTTCTGCTGTGATGCAACATGGAAGCAGACCTGTGAAGTTCATAAAACGTTGTTGTTATATCAGACACCGAATATGTTTCTCTGAAGACACTCAAAAAAATACAATATTTGGTCATCTGAAAACAGCTTTGTTATAGGTTTTGTCTGTGATTATGCAATAGTTTCTAAGAAAAACAATAAGCTGAATGGATATCCGCATATAAAATAGAAGGTGAAAATGTCTGATTAGTTGATTTAAAGCTCAAAGCTAAAAAAATGTATACATCAGCATTTCAGTCTAGAGCATGCTTATCATATATGTCTTCCATCTTGTGAAGAGGTAGTTGTATACATTTTTTGTCCTTGTAAGAGCAGATTTATCCCAGACATTTTAAATATAATGAGGTTATACTTTAGAAGTCAAAATATTTATATTTTATGCACATGTACATAAAATTATATAGCTAGCTGAAAGACTAGGGCAGTGTAAAATATATATCCACTGAAAGAGAAGCACTGTCCACGCTATCCAGACCTATAGAGGTAGATAATTTCACTACACACTGAGCGATGGTGGGAGGAGAAAGAGGAACATCCTCCCCCATGTCACTGCCCCCAGGTACTGCCAAGTGCAATATATAGTATGATTCCAAAACACGCAGTACAAATTAATCATATTGAACATGTAAGATGCAGTCTGTAGGGCAGCAAATAGCATAAGAAGACTTCCAAGTAAGCTTGCTATCACAGTACAGGGAGTATAGAAGTGAAGGGGATGTATAAATAATACTTCACCCACTGGTGTCATAGGAAGTGTGGGGGTGAACAAGGTGCCAATATTTAAAAAGAAAAAAAAAATAGAAAGTTTGTCATTTTGTAACCTATCAATAAATAATCACAATCACTTATAAAATGTCCTCAGATTTTTTTTTTAATAGTTTTATCATGAGACAGTGTAAGAACAGTGCATACATAATCACAGTTGATTAATGGTAGACTGTAAACAGACACAGTGTTTTTTTCATTTGACAGATTACTTGTGACTTGTATAAAATTGGAGTAGGCTATATGTGTGCACTGCCCAGCTATATGTGTGCACTGCCCAGCTATATGTGTGCACTGCCCAGCTATATGTGTGCACTGCCCAGGACACCACATTTTCTTGGTAAAGCTCTGGTACCCACTGCAGTGAGAGTCTTTGACAAGATAAATACATTCAGTGGGTCCAGCATATCCCTACTGATGCCTTTCCTGCTGTGTCTTCTGGAAGTTTCTTTATTCTGAGGTGGACACGGGCTGTGACTAAATATAGATACACATACATAGTGAAGCGTATGTGTGGGACATGGAACGGCATGTGTGCACAGGGGGAAGTGATGGGGATGCCAGCTAATAATCACTGAACTGTATATTGTTCTGAGATTAGAAAAACAATTGAGAAATCTTTTGTCCTTTACCAGTAGGGGTGTGCAGGGTATAAGTTCACTGCATTATGTACAAGAGTCCACCATATACAAGGACATCTTCCTGACAACCACATATTGCTGTGTAGTTTTCAATTACTGCTTGTTTGGTATGTGACTTATCATACTTTATGAGTACCTTTTAACAATCGCTGCCTTCAGGAGGGCACACCTTACTTTTTCAGACCAGTAGCATTCATTTATACTTTCTTTGAAAGAGAAAGTAGGAAACAGATTGACCTATAGAGTCTTGTCTATTATCTTATTTGTGTATTTTGGACAGGGGCTCATTCATGTGTTGTTTTGAAATGACAAATGTTTCAACTACCATCACTAGCCCAGCACGGCACCTTGACCTGAGCAAAATTTATTTTTGAATCTCTTCCATGTTTGAAAATCTGTACCACATATGCTAAACATTATAAACAATCACAGCATTTTAAAAGCAATTATGTGCAGGTTTGCAACATCCTGATCTAAGTGTAATACAAGATAAGCAAGAGAAGTGTGTCACTGTGCCTTACAGTAGGACTAGACATGGATTTGGTCCAGTGTGGGCTACTTTGGGCTCCATGTGCCATACAGTAGGACTAGACATGGATTTGGTCCAGTGGGGGCTTCCTTGGGCTCCATGTGCCATACAGTAGGACTAGACATGAATTTGAGCCAGCGGGGGCTACTTTCGGCTCCATGTACCATACAGTAGGACTAGACATGAATTTGGTCTGGTGGGGGCTACTTTGGACTCCATGTGCCATACAGTAGGACTAGACATGGATTTGGTCCAGTGGGGGTTACTTTGGGCTCCATGTGTCATACAATAGGACTAGACATGGATATTGTCCAGTGGGGGTAACTTTGGGCTCCATGTGCCATACAGTAGGACTAGACATGGATTTGGTCCAGTGGGGGAAACTTTGGGCTCCATGTGCCATACAGTAGGACTAGACATGGATTTGGTCCAGTGGGGGCTACTTTTAGCACCATGTGCCATACAGTAGGACTAGACATGGATTTGGTCCAGTAGGGGCTACTTTGGGCTCCATGTGCCATACAGTAGGACTAGACATGGATTTGGTCCAGTGGGGGCTACTTTTAGCACCATGTGCCATACAGTAGGACTAGACATGGATTTGGTCCAGTGGGGGCTACTTTGGGCTCCATGTGCCATACAGTAGGACTAGACATGGATTTGGTCCAGCGGGGGCTACTTTGGGCTCCATGTGCCATACAATAGGACTAGACATGGATTTGGTCCAGCGGGGGCTACTTTAGCCTCCATGTGCCATACAGAAGGACTAGACGTGGATTTGGTCCAGCAGGGGCTACTTTGTGCTCCATGTGCCATGCAGTAGGACTAGAGATGGATTTGGTCCAGTGGGGACTACTTTGGGCTCCATGTGCCATACAGAAGGATTAGACATGGATTTGGTCCAGTGGGGGCTACTTTGGGCTCCATGTGCCATACACTAGGACTAGACATGGATTTGGTCCAGTGGGGCTATTTTGGGCTCCATGTGCCATACACTAGGACTAGACATGGATTTGGTCCAGTGGGGGCTACTTTGGGCTCCATGTGCCGTACAGTAGGACTAGACATGGATTTGGTCCAGTGGGGACTACTTTGGGCTCCATGTGCCATACAGTAGGACTAGACATGGATTTGGTCCAGTGGGGGTAACTTTGGGCTCCATGTGCCATACAGTAGGGCTAGACATGGATTTGGTCCAGTGGGGGCTACTTTGGGCTCCATGTGCGATACAGTAGAACTAGACATGGATTTGGTCCAGTGGGGTTACTTTGGGTTCCATGTGCCATACAGTAGGACTAGACATGGATTTGGCCCAGTGGGGGCTACTTTGGGCTCCATGTGCCATACGGTAGGACTAGACATAGATTTGGTCCAGTGGGGGCTACTTTGGGCTCCATGTACCATACAGTAGGACAAGACCTGGATTTGGTCCAGTGGGGGCTACTTTGAGCTCCATGTGCCATACAGTAGGACTAGACATGGATTTGGTCCAGGGGGGCTACTTTGGGCTCCATGTGCCATACAGTAGGACTAGACATGGATTTGGTCCAGTGGGGGCTACTTTGGGCTCCATGTGCCATACAGTAGGACTAGACATGGATTTGGTCCAGTGGGGGCTACTTTGGGCTTCATGTGCCATACAGTAGGGCTAGACATGGATTTGGTCCAGTAGGGGCTACTTTGGGCTCCATGTGCCATACAGTAGGACTAGACATGGATTTGGTCCAGTGGGAGCTACTTTTAGCACCATGTGCCATACAGTAGGACTAGACATGGATTTGGTCCAGTGGGGGCTACTTTGGGCTCCATGTGCCATACAATAGGACTAGACATGGATTTGGTCCAGCGGGGGCTACTTTAGCCTCCATGTGCCATACAGAAGGACTAGACGTGGATTTGGTCCAGCGGGGGCTACTTTGTGCTCCATGTGCCATGCAGTAGGACTAGAGATGGATTTGGTCCAGTGGGGACTACTTTGGACTCCATGTGCCATACAGAAGGATTAGACATGGATTTGGTCCAGTGGGGGCTACTTTGGGCTCCATGTGCCATACACTAGGACTAGACATGGATTTGGTCCAGTGGGGCTATTTTGGGCTCCATGTGCCATACACTAGGACTAGACATGGATTTGGTCCAGTGGGGGCTACTTTTGGTTCCATGTGCCATACAGTAGGACTAGACATGGATTTGGTCCGATGGGGGCTACGTTGTGCTCCATGTGCCATACAGTAGGACTAGACATGGATTTGGTCCCGTGAGGGCTACTTTGGGCTCCATGTACCATACAGTAGGACTAGACATGGATTTGGTCCAGTGGGGGCTACTTTGAGCTCCATGTGCCATACACTAGGACTAGACATGGATTTGGTCCAGTGGGGCTATTTTGGGCTCCATGTGCCATACACTAGGACTAGACATGGATTTGGTCCAGTGGGGGTTACTTTGGGCTCCATGTGCCATATATTCAGACTAGACATGGATTTGGTCCAGTGGGGGCTACTTTTGGTTCCATGTGCCATACAGTAGGACTAGACATGGATTTGGTCCGATGGGGGCTACGTTGTGCTCCATGTGCCATACAGTAGGACTAGACATGGATTTGGTCCCGTGAGGGCTACTTTGGGCTCCATGTACCATACAGTAGGACTAGACATGGATTTGGTCCAGTGGGGGCTACTTTGGGCTCCATGTGTCATACAGTAGGACTAGACATGGATTTGGCCCAGTGGGGGCTACTTTAGGCTCCATGTGCCATACAGTAGGACTGGACATGGATTTGGTCCAGTGGGGGATACTTTGGGCTCCATGTGCCATACAGTAGGACTAGACATGGATTTGGTCCAGTGGGGGCTACTTTGGGCTCCATGTGTCATACAGTAGGACTAGACATGGATTTGGCCCAGTGGGGGCTACTTTAGGCTCCATGTGCCATACAGTAGGACTAGACATGGATTTGGTCCAGTGGGGGCTACTTTGGGCTCCATGTGCCATACAGTAGGACTAGACATGGATTTGGTCCAGTGGGGGCTACTTTGGGCTCCATGTGATAAGTATTTGGGGATCTCTTTACATACTTATTCAATCAAGATATGTCACCTTACACTTAAAAACAAAATACAGAACCAGAATATTGACATACACTTGCCTACAGGACAACTTTATTTATTCATTTATTGACGTTTGTTTGCCAGGAAAGTCTGACTGGGTATTACATAACCATTTTCAGTGGAGGCCAAGGGAGGAAGGCTCCAGAGAGTTAAATAACATTAAATAAAACATTAGTACAAATGTAATTAAAAAACATATATACCTACAGTTTGATAATGAATACAATAAAGCACATGGAGACACCAGTGATATAAAAATAAAAACAAATAAATAAAAGCAATTAAATCTGAGAATCAGTATCTACAATAGTATTAGAAGTATAGTCTACTTTGCTGGGGAATAAAGAATAAAAAAATACAGGTACACCCTAAGAGTGGGGAGAGGGCAGGTGTTGAAAGGTATAGATAGTATGAAAGGTTAGGTTAGTAAGAATGTAAAGTGCTTGTTCCTATATATCATACAGGTGAGGTGCATGGGCATAGCTATGAGTTAGTGAAAAATTCTTTGAGAGAGGATTTAAATACATGGAGGCTAGATATAGTTCTGTTTGAATTTGGCATATAGTTTCATAGTCTGGATATGCGGTGTGAGTATAAACTTTACCCCATACTTTTTTTGTTGAATAGATTTCAGTAAGGTTTTTGTCTTGAGAGCACACTGGGTAATTTGGGAGATAATGATAAAGTACTGAGGAGATATAAGGGCAGGTAGAGGTGCTATATAGTATTTTATGGATTAGAAGTTGTATACAGGTTAGGTGATGTGGGAAGTCTACTACTTAACTATCCATGGAGAGTACAGCAGAGGTATTTAAAATGACTAAGTTACCCAGATTAGTAGACTTGTGGTATATACCGTTATAGGCAATAAATATAACATAAACTATGCTTCTGAGGAGAGGTGCACCCAAGTTTGTTAGCTAAGGATCCAGGCTTTGCATATCATATAAAGACTTGGGTGGCCTGAAGAGGTAGAGGTTGCCGAGATTGCATGACCCCAAGCTATATTACTTCATTTATGCCTGAACATCACTGTAGAACTTTTGGGAGCTATTTATGTTGTAAAACGAGACTCTTGCAGTGCATTCTACATTGGAAAGACTGAACATGCTTTGAGGAAATTGCCAGCATGTGTGTAGCATTAAGATGTGAGTTGCTACAAATACAATCTAAAGGCACTGTATTACTTGCCATTTTGCCATGGATTTTGTGCAATTTAATTTTTTTTCTTGGAAAACATAGTAAAGTCTCAGAGTGGTGGTGACTGGAAAAACTCACTTACAGACATGTGAACTTTTGTGGCAGATTCATTTCAATGCAACAGTCTTTCCAGGATTAAATTACTGAATTTCCATCAACAGTCCATTAAAGATGAGTGCTGCTATTTTATGGTAAGAAAATGTTTGTTTTAACATGTATTTTGTATAATTGTGTTTTTTGGGTTTATATCAGTCCATCAAAATGGCTGAATATCGAATACCAGATGTTCGAACTGTAAAGTTCGAACACTGTTAACAGCGAAGCCACGACCCACCGAATTCTTTCCCAGGGAAAGAATTCAGTGGGCCGTTTCTGTGGCTTCGTGAGTATCAGGACTGTGGTGGGAAATTACGGGTTGGCTTCAGGTAAGTGTGCGATTGTGTGAATGTTAGGGTTAGGGCACAGGTTAGGTGAGTTAGGGTTAGGGCGTGGGTGAGGTGGGTGTGCGATAGTGAAAGACTTTTAGGGTTAGGGCGGGATAGGTGAGTTAGGGTTAGGGCGCAGGTCATGTGAGTGTGCAATAGTGAAGAACCTTAGGGTTAGGGTTTGGGTTAAGTAAGTGGATCGGTAGTAGTGTATGTACAGTTTAGTGTAGGGTTAGATGTAGGATTTTGAGTGTATGTTTGTGGGTTGATGTTGCTTTGGTGTGTTTGTGTTGCATGTGTGTTTCTTGGAACAGCGATTTTTTTCCCTGGGAAAAAAAATCGCTGTTTTAAGACGTCGATGTTTTTGTAGTTTGTGGTATGAAGTTTGAACATATGGGGTTCGAACTTCAGACGTTTCGATGAACTGATAATAGACCCATGTTTTTTACCATTGTAAAACTAGGAAAATACACAGAAACCAAATAAAATAATAAATGCTGAGATGAACAAACGGCATTCCGAATTACTAAGTAAAAACAAATTTATTATGTAAAGCGCTTTTCGTTTGCCTTCTTTGACAAACTTCCTCAGACTAAATTACATAGCATACTCACAAGAATATATATACACAGTGAATAGCAATGAAATCCCAAATTGTTTCTAATTAAAATCATTAACCAAATACTAAAGGAGAGAAGGTCCAGCTCAGCAGGGAACAATGAGGAGCCAAATACTTAAGGAGAGAAGGTCCAGCTCAGCAGGGAACAATGAGGAGCCAAATACTAAAGGAGTGAAGGTTCAGCTCAGCAGGGAACAATGAGGAGTCAAATACTAAAGGAGAGAAGGTCCAGCTCAGCAGGGAACAATGAGGAGCCAAATACTAAGGGAGAGAAGGTCCAGCTCAGCAGGGGACAATGAGGAGCCAAATACTAAGGGAGAGAAGGTCCAGCTTAGTAGGGACAATGAGAAGCCAAATACTAAAGGAGAGAAGGTCCAGCTCAGGAGGGAACAATGAGGAGCCAAATACTAAAGGAGAGAAGGTCCAGCTTAGCAGGGACAATGAGGAGCCAAATACTAAAGGAGAGAAGGTCCAGCTCAGGAGGGAACAATGAGGAGCCAAATACTAAAGGAGAGAATGTCCAGCTTAGCAGGGACAATGAGGAGCCAAATACTAAGGGAGAGAAGGTCCAGCTCAGCAGGGAACAATGAGGAGACAAATACTAAGGGAGAGAAGGTCCAGCTCAGCAGGGAACAATGAGGAGCCAAATACTAAGGGAGAGAAGGTCCAGCTCAGCAGGGAACAATGAGGAGCCAAATACTAAAGGAAAGAAGGTCCAGCTTAGCAGGGACAATGAGGAGCCAAATACTAAGGGAGAGAAGGTCCAGAGCAGCAGGGAACAATGAGGAGCCAAATACTAAGGGAAAGAAGGTCCAGCTTAGCAGGGACAATGATGAGCCAAATACTAAGGGAGAGTAGGTCCAGCTCAGAAGGGAACAATGAGGAGAGCCATTCAAAGGCAGCAATGAGAGGGAGGAGAGATGGTGTAAAACCAAAAAGAACAGAAAGGAATGAACATAGACTGAAAGTAGTAATCTGGTACTGGGGGGGGGGGTACTTTACAACCAATCAAAAGGAAGAAAGAACACAATAGAATAAGGATGCAAATGAATATGGTATTACTCCTGAACAGAAAATTAAAAGTAAGAGAGGGATGGAAGATCATGAGCCCACAGCACCCCAGGGAATGAACAGACACTAAAGTACATGGCAGCAAGAGGAGAGTGGCCACCATTTTCAGAACGGCATTACTTATAGTAACTGAAAGGGTACAGAAAGTGAGGAGGGGAAATGGATCATTTGTCATGGAGTAGCAAGTGGAAGGGATTGGCAACAGGGTACATGCATGCCCCAGACAAGGATACAGATGACTTTTACAGCAGATTCTTCAAAGAATGTAATCCGAGAAAAAGAGATGGAGAAGAAATCACTGGAGTAAACTTCAGTGTTGCACTAGATCCAAAGAAAGACAGGCTGTTTTGGAAAAGGGAGTTAGAAGGGAACATGAAAGAAGGGGAGTGAAATGATATATGGAGGGAAAGACACCCTGAAAACAGACTGAGTAAACATTTACCAGAAATTGCTT
Organism: Protopterus annectens; assembly: GCF_019279795.1. Classification (NCBI taxonomy): domain Eukaryota; kingdom Metazoa; phylum Chordata; order Ceratodontiformes; family Protopteridae; genus Protopterus; species Protopterus annectens. The sequence goes on from NC_056735.1 coordinate 1,051,079,798, forward strand.
GCATCAACTCAGTAGATTGGATAAGGTACTTCGAAAAGAGGAAACTCTAAAATGGTTAGAGGAAATATGGGAGAGATACATATCAGACCATGCAGTGGTAGCAATAGCAATAAGGATGGAGATGGAACACGGGGTGGGGGGGGTGCAGTTGGGATGGAGATAAGCAAGCTACAGGTGCAAAGGTTAGGAAAGAAAACAACAGTTCCAAAATCTGATAGCAGTGACAGTGGAGTACAACACTGCAGACAGGAAAGAACTGGGGAAGTACTGGTGGAGTTTAATCAAAGTAGCAATTAGGGGACATGTCATGAGAGAGGATGGACAGAAAAAGAGGCAAAGTGAGGAGGAGATACAGCTAGAAGGAGATCTGAGCTGCATACAAAAAGAAATATAGAAACAGTATAGACAGAGAAGCATATCCACGGTGGTGCAACGGTAGCGTTCTTGCCTCACAGCAAGAGGTTCTTCCATTCGATTCTCGGCTGGAGTGTGGGGAGTGCCTTCTGTGTGGAGTCTGGATGTCCTCCCTGCAGTTGGGTGGGCATTCGAAAGACATGCATAAATGGGCATGCCTTCGTTGAAGGTTGAACGTCGAGCTGGCACCTCAGCATTTGTCAAAATCTACTGACATTCATTAGCAGACCGGAGTTCCACTGTGGCGACCCCTAACCAGGAAAAGTCGAAAGACAACAACAACAACAACAAGTACAGACAGAGAAGCAAAGGACAGAGGAAGTAATAATAACTTTATTTCTAGTTCAGTTTTTAACAACTGCAATGGAAGTAGAGCAATGCTACTGGGAAGATTACTGGTGGCTAACTAGGGGGAACAAGAGAAACATCTAGAAAGTAAGTATAAAAATGAAAAGCTGAGACAGATGTACCAAGCACTGTGGATAAGAGGGAAAGATCATAGAGGAGGACATCAGGGTTAGATACGTCTTTAGGGAATGTTACAAACAAATATATCAGGGACAAGTGAAGGAGAAGAAAGTCCACTGAGAGATCACAGAAAGAGAATAGTAATAGCAAGTGAAAGGAATACAGAGCAAGAAACTGAATGCAAGAGTCATGATGGAGGAGATCAAAGAGGAAGTGATGCCAAAGAATGACAGAAAGCTAAGGACCCCTAGGGATACCCAGAAGAGTTCTAAGAGTGGGGCAGAGAAGCAGTATGGCCATTTATAAAGGAGGATTATGAGTGGATATGTGAAACAGGGCAAATAACAGAACAATGAAAACAAGCTGAGTAGTAGTGACCCCAAAAGAGGATAGAGACAGGATGGAAGCAGGGGGATTACAGACCAATATCATTAACAATCACATATATCAATGTGGTGGCAAAAGTGCTAGCAAGTAGAATGGAGGAGAATCTACTGAGAGTAATACAGGAGAGGCAGAATTGTTTTAGAAGAAGGGTAGAAATGAATTGGTAGACCGAAACAGATGTTAATGACAGAGAAAAGCAAAAGGAGGAGCAGAGGGAAAGACGGTCTTATTTGACCTATAAAGGTCCTTTGATACAGTCAGACGGGAATTCCTCTGGGATATTCTAAAACAAGACAAATGGGGAAAAAGTTTTAGGACTGATAAAGGCAATTTACAATGAGCCAGAAACAGATTTAATGATAAATAGAGGAGTTTCCAAGGCAGTAAAAGTGGACAGGGTACCAGACAGGGGTGCCCTTTCTCTCTTGGGATCTTCACACTAGTCATAAAAAAGCTAGAAATTGAAGTGAAGAAAAAGCACAACTGGAGGGAAGAACAGGAGTACAATTAGGGTTCCTAATGTTTGCAGATGGCTCCATGCTTACATCAGATAATGTTTAAATGGCCTTAGAGGAAACAATTGAAATGCCTTTAGGCCTTAGATGCAACCAGAAAAAACAACAGCAATGGTCAGGATATTAGAAGGAAAAAGAAAGGGAGGACTGGGACAAATTCAGGAGAGGGAATACCCCAAATATATGGGAGTATATGTAGAGCACACACTAAGTGATTCAATACAAAGTAATTTGGAGAAGGGGAGAGAGAAAATATGGATGACTTGAAAAGAAAACAATATGAGTAACATGAAAACACTTGTCAATTTTCTATTTTGGGTTTATTAACGTTCTACATGGTTTCTAGCATGTAATTATTTGTTCTGAAAGTACAGGGGATACCAAAGACGGGAGGACATAAAACATAACATACAATTAAGTAGAGTGAATGTGATTAGAACAATGACTCTCCCAGCTATTGGGCATATACTAAGGAACTTACAGTGGACTTAGTGGAGACCAAACTATTAAAATTACAGAAGGAGTCGGAGGGGTAAATAGAGAAAGGGAAATAGGAACATTTTCTAAAAAAACAATCTAATGATGTGTAGAAAAAAGGGGGTTGGGGACTCTCAGACATATTCAGTCATGGTTTAGCATATAACCTACTAAGGTGGATAGAGAATAAAGGGGGAGAACAAAAGGCAAAAGGAGAGCGGGTAAATAAAATAATGGAAAATATTAAAGAACGAATAAAGAGACACTGAAGCGATGGCGCAACATGACAGGAACAAGGAAAAGAAAGACATTTGGAAGGAAGGAGATTGGAGTAGTTTCATAGGAAACAAGTAGAGAAATGGAAGGAAAAAAGAATGAGAGGACAATGGTAGTTAATGAAGAAAAGAGCAGGAGGAAAGGCACTGTTCATAGTCCTAGAAGAATTTATACAGGAATTTAGATTAACACAACATTGACATACACCAGTCTGAGTAAAAAACGGCTGGAGAACAGGGAAGAAGCAGAAAATAGGCAGATGATTTATCAAGACCTTAGGTGGAAAATGGAGGAAGCCACAAAGAAACAGATAATGAAAAGATGGGAGAAAGAGAAAGTATGGCAGATGGGCGATCTGAATTGCAAAAAGTCCTCGATGTGATATCAGAGATGTAGAAAATGGATGTGGTGAGAGAGAAGTTATTAAGGTTGTCGCACAGATTGTATTTTATTCTGAAAAGATTATATAAAAAGGAATGAAAACAAACTCAAGATGCTGGAGATGCATGTCAGAAAAGGCAAGTATGACACGTGTTCTGGGGGTGTACATGGGTACATAAGAGCCGGACAGAAGCTTGGAAATATATAGGAGAGTATATGGTAAAAGGATCACAACATCTGGGAGTTTAGCATGTGGACTGTATGGAATGGGTAGCGGGGGGGGGGGGGGTCAAGACAATAAGACTAATGTCAGCAGAGGTGATAGCCAGAAACTGGAAAACAAGGGGCGAGTGCCAGAAAGGGAGCTGGACAGGAGGCTTGTAGGCATTGTAAAGAGCAGTATAAAGCTGAAGAAAATGAGAGGGGTGGTATAAAAAGGAAGGGAAGAATGTAGGGAGGAGATGAGTCACTGCCAGTCAAAAGGGGTGATGGGGGAGGTAAATGGAATAGTAATAAGAATCAGTGAACCACTGGTTTAAAAAAGTGCACCAAGAATGAGGATTATCCATCGTGTAATTGTGAAAGGCATGAAAAAAAGAACTTTCTTGGAAAAAGTTTGCAATTTATTCTTGTAAAAAAGGAGGATTTTTCTAAGACTTGGCAGATTTGCTAGAATCTGAAAGGGGGAGTGTTGCTCATTGTGACTAGAATATGTTCCATGTAGTGGTAGGAACCCTAGGGAGGTGTGCGTGAATGAGTGTGGAGCTGCATGTGTGTGCATGCAGAGGAGTGAGTGGCCTCGAGTTTGTGTGTGTGTGTGTGTGTGTGTGTGTGTGTGTGTGTGTGTGTGTGTGTGTGTGTGTGTGTGTGCCTTCCTGGTTGGTTGCAATAGGGGGGGCTTCTTTAGGCGATAGATAGGGAAGTTGTGTGTGTGTGTGTATGAGTGAGTGAGAGATCAGATGAGGGTGGGGAGGGGCTTTTTTGTATGAATGTGTGTGTTTATAGGGTATCACACCTCTTCACTCACTGAAAATAACAAGCAAATCCTGCAATACTGGGGCAGGGGTGACACTAGATAACAGGGATAACTCTTAATGCCTACCTTAAAGGTACTTAAAGGAACATTTTCCCATATGGGGTGGGGGGGGGTTATAACCGTAAAAGAACAACAGTTGGCCATACTGGGTTTGGGGGCAGGAGGAAGTACTAGACACCATGCATGGATATTCTTTATATTATACTTTAAAGGCACTTAAAATATTTAAATTCTATATACTTGGCATTCAGACACAACTCTTCAGCAGAGTGTTAACTCTCTGATCCACCACTAGACACCAGGGATAGTCCGAACATATTACCTTAAATCTTTATGAATAAAGTAAAAAAAAAAATAAAGTAAAAGAAGGGAAAGCTTCAAACTCTGTAATCTTAACAAAGAGACCACGAACCTTAATCATGGAGGAGTCAGTGTAAGATAATATTTTTATATAACAATTATTATGAAATTCTAATTTCTGGCATAATTCATGGATTGCAGTGTGAGTTACGGACAGCGCAAGTGAGGCAACAGCAGGGCCATTTGGAAAAATCAAGGACAGTTTGACAGATGGGGGTGTGTCTATGTTGGGAGAGGCTTCAGGCCAAAGTCAATAGGAATGTTAGATCATATCTGAAAGAATTTTAAACCATTGCTTGGACTCAATGAAAACATTACTAGGGTAAGAGATGTAGCATGATTATGATCTTTGCAAAGAATAAGAAGAGTAACGCTCTAATGTCTAGCATTACGACTGCAGCGATCTGTGATTTACAAGGGCAGGGCTAAAATTAAGAAATACATCAGGGATGTCCGGTAGGGTAAGAGACAGGGAAGAGGTATGTCTGTGTGTGTTTGAATGTGTGCATATGTGTGTGTGAGTGTGAAATGGGGGGTGGCTGTGCATGGGACATAGATTCAGAGACATGCAAGATAGCCAATAATGAGTACTTTTCTCATTGCATCTCACATTTCTCTGAATCACATTTTTCTATATCTCTTACTCTGGTGGTGGGGGTCTTTCTTTATCCCTAGGATGGTGTGCCTTCGTTAATTTGTGCCACTGTTACCATCATCATGAAAACTGGAAGAAAAGAAAACTGAAGGAGTTCTTGATGAAATTGTATATCAATCAGAACAGAACAATGTTCGCCATGCTGCACGCGATCATTGAGAAGTAGATTGTCTACTGCAATCATTTCTTCATACAATAACTTGTCAGCTTTAACATCAGCTTTCCTTTGCTACCTATGCTCAGCAGTAACAAAATCTGATGAAATTTAGAACTGCTAAGGGGATTCATCATTCTTTAGATGTGCTCAAGCTTAGAAAACAAAACATTCCCAAGGAGCTGTTACAATTTCTACTCATCATATGTGCATGTCTCCTCCATTTCCAATTACTTCTCAGCAATAAATGCTTTTGGATGGATTCCAAATGTCTTCACCCTACCTTGCAGAAAACAAAACTTTGAGATGTACTCTGTTTCTCTCTGGTGTTGTGAGTATGCGAGTATGAGCTCCGTGAGCTTATTTTCCATTCCCTTTGGTATCTTTTTGTAGTATTGCACAGTTTTTCTTTATCGTATGTTGTGCTGAGACTTTTCCTTTAGTTTGTCTCAGGGATTGTTTCTTCTTTACTGACATCCCTTATTCCTGAATGAGAATCTGTTCCTCAAAGGATAGTGCATTGTCAACATGGGTTCCCAGATTCATAGGTTCATAGGTGTGTACTAGGCTTATGGCCCTGGAGCCTTCACAAGCCTAGCCCATAAAAGTGCCCTAACTATGGAATTAATTTTCAGGGGTGTGTGTTGTCAGTGTGATAGTTACAAGAGAAGTCAAGGATAAGATTATACACTTCTTGGCATTTAGTTGTAGTCCTTGGTTTTCACACCAGATATTTGTCTGGGACAGGTCATCTTGGAGGATCTCGGTGTCCTCTGAGGAATTTATGATGGCACCAGGTTTGCAGTCATCTGCAAATTTAGTCAGCCACAAGCCCTGAACATTAGCTAAGACCTGTCCTTCAAGACTTTAATGCCAAAGTAAAGTTGACAAAGATCTTTAACCCTGCTGTACACTACTGCCCTAACGCCCTGAGTTCTACTGTCAAGACATTTTGCTATCCAGTGAGTTCACAGGAATTGACATTAAGATGAGACAGTTTATCTAAAATATGCAAATGTGTGATGGTGCCAAATGCCTTTGCAAGGTCTAGATATGTCGTGTGCACTGGTTTCCCCCCGTCCATTGCATCAGTAACTTTTTCAAAGAAGTTGGCCATGTTAAGTAGGCCAGACCTTCCATTGATGAATCTGACTAGGCTGAGTCAACAGTCTTTAGGTTACCTATATACCTGTGTATTAATTCCTTAATGTTCCTATCCATAGCCTTATAGATGAGAATGGTCAGGCTTATGGGTCTGCAATTACTCAGGTTAGTTGAAGACCCACCTCTGAGTAAAGGAATGACTGCAGCTGTCCTCCATTCATCTGGTATGAATCCTGTTTTGCGATATTAAACAGCTTCTATATTTCCAGCTGATAGCAAGGTAGCTTGCTGTTATCTGACCCCATAAATGTAGTGCTCCTGGTCTCAGATAACACCTTGAGAACTAGTTCTTGGGAGATTTATAAGTGTGGGTATGTGATCTGAGAATATTGGAGGGAGGGTTAAGTTTAAGATAAATGTGTTCTGTAGTATACAGGCTTTTCACATCTGGGTCTGAGTATGTGATATCATTCACTATCAGCTCTGAACTGTGCTGGGCATTGCTTCTCACATTTTTAATGTAATTAAAGAAAGCTTTATGGCTATTCTTCAACTGGGTGTCTATTTTTACCTCATATCTGGCTCTGATTGATTTGATCAGGGTCCAGAGATCCTTATTTAACTTAGCAGGAACATTTTTGGGCCTTGAAAATTAGGTTTATTTTGTGTGCAATAATTTTTTTTCATTTCTTAGAGATCTGGCTTATATTTGGGTTCCACCTGATAGTTTTATTTTTGAATTTGATGATTTACTTATTTCTGAGGGGATAGATGCACCTATATAGCTATTTATATGTCCATAAAATACTGACTGGAAGGACTTTTAATTGTATCCATGTCATCATTCTGTTTTATTAGATTAGCCTTCGCATTATCTTTAAATACTAAGGTATTGGAAATTGCTCCAGGTTTCAGTTTTTTGGTGAATGTAATTAACTTGTTGGCTGATTTGACCAAGGAGAAAGTTACAATTGGTGGGGAGCAAAGCTCCCCCATATTGGTAAGGACCAAGTCCAGGATTTTACTGAATTGATGAAGTCCAGAAATCTCTAGGTGTATCCATCTCCCCATTTATGCAGGAGTAGTTGAAGCCTTCTAGGAGATGGTGTTTGGCTTAATACATAGGGACTCCATACTAGTTAGGTAGGATGTATGGGCTGAGGGAGGCACAAAGGGGGTCTTGTAGTTAGCTACATATGTCTCAACCTGCATACATTGAAAGTAGGAACAAAGGCCCTTGCAAATTAGGTACGTCCAGTCAAAAATCTTGAAATCAAATTAACGTACATTTTGGATACCAATAACACATAAGTCTTCCCACTTTCAGTAGGAATGTGAGATACTAGTCAGCCACATGTCTAAAAAGCAGAGTGACAAAAATGTTGGAAAAATATAAGCATATTATTAAAGAGAAACTGTAAAATCTGTGGACTGTAATGAACTATATTGCAAAATTCTACCACACAAGGTCATTTATTTTTGCTTCTGAAAAAGGAAGGTGTAAGATTTGTGCCATCTTTCTTTAAACTGTTGTTGCCACTAGTATCGTTGTCATGTAGTATGTTTTTTTATGTATTAAGCAGCTTCAAAAAATCATGTGTGATGTGGGTGATTCAGAAAATTGTGTGAAGGGGTAAATCCGGCCTGAAAATAGGGACATACCTCCAAATGTAGGAACAGTTAAGAGGTTTGGTTAGCTTTGATATGTTAATAATAAGTTGGATGTGCAGTAGTTCCAGGCAGGTCATTATCTTGTCCAACACGTATGGAAGATGCGTTTTTATAAGAATATGGAGACTTCACTTCCTCTAGTGCCTTTGTATAATGCGGTGGGAGGAATGTGTGGCAGACAGTGAAAGCCCAATGGAGTGCTTTCATTACACTTGAACCAGGTTTCTGTGATGATACATATATCTGTTTTCCAGGGTAATGAGTGCTTGTAGGGAGTGGCGGTATTTTTTGTTAATTTTCTTAGCATTGAGCATTAATACCTTAATGTTAATCAGATTCTGTCTATATACCTATTGATATGGAAAATTCTCTAGCCATTCTGAGGGACAGGTCAAAAATACTTAACACATTGATCCCTCTACAGAAGAAAATAATGAAGAGTCCATTTATCCATCTTCTCACCCAAAGGAACTTTTATTTAGTGAAGTTTTTACCAGTGATGGAGAAAGGGATTTAGCCTTCCCTGGAACTTTCCTTATTGCAGAAGCGACTTCAGGCTTCATGTTACTATTACCAAACATCCTCCTGGGTGGTCTGTCCTTTGGTTTATATTATTGGCATTGCTGTGAAAATAGCATGTGATAATCGGGATAGGTGGCTTTATGTCCAATAACATTGGCCAGGACCTCTAGAGCTTTACTGGACTTGTTATATCTGCACAGAAATTCCTTGGCCAGATATGACTTTCTCCTGCTACCCTCAAGAAGAGAAAGTCTCTTTCCCATCCTCAGTCTCTCGATTCCCTTGATAAGGAATCCAGGACTGTGGTCAGGCTGGACAAGCAGATAATTATATCCTACAAATTGTGTCATGGTACTGAATTATCTCACTTAAATACTTTATTTTCAGCAGGACATTTCAGTTAAAATATTGCATACTCTGGGTTTATCTTATGGATCTCTTAAAAAGATTCTCATCTGTCAGTTTGCTGCATCTTCCACTGTCAGCAATCTTGTGGGTCAAGTAGCTTTTAAGGCAGCAGGGGACATGTAAGAGTGACACCATCTTTCAAAGCTGTATGTTGGCCCTTTTGAGTATCCCTTCCTTCCTTTGAGGACAATAAAGTTTTGTTTACAGTTGGACCCCCAAAGGGACCTTTGCTGTTTGGGCCAGAAGGTACCATAACACCATGACATGAAAAAAAAAAAAAGGACAATCCATTTCAGCCACTGAGGTCAGCTTTCAGTCTCCACTGCATTCTTTTTCTAAGACTTGAACTTTAGAATGCCATTTCCAGTGTACTATCTGGAGTCCACAGCAATGGAAAGTTAGATTTAATCAGTCTCCCTTACTATGACACCAGCAGTATAACTGGCCCAAAGGCCATGAGTATCTAGAAAATAAATATATTTGTTATTGTTCCTGACTTCCACAATGACTTTGGAGATGCTTGGGAGGAAGTTGTCTCTCTGGCTATGTTTAGAAAAAAACAAAAGAAGCAGAGAGCTCAAATGTTCGTAGTTTATTCAAAAAGCAGAATGTAAAAGCACAAAGCTTTCGAGCTGCATCAACTCAAAATAAAAAAAAAAACATACTTTGTAACATTATTATCTGAGTAATTCACTGAGTTCTAAATGAATTCTTAGCCTACTAATATTTTATCTTATACTTTGTCAATCAGTTCTATATCACTTCCAGAGCCATCTGCAGTTAGTGCAACTTTTCTTTGTTTTACAGGGAATTTCTGTTAATGACCTTAACTTTTTCTGCAGCATTTGCTCTCTAATATAATTGTTTACATAACATAAGCTACCCTAAAGCCAAGAGAATTTGTAGTAAATTCAAAATAAATTCAAAATCTGATTTTTTCTGCTTTTGCATTTCCATCTGTGTGCGCACAAATGTGTGTGTGTGTGTGTGTGTACGCACAAATCTGTGTGTGTGTATGTGTGTACGCGTGCGTGTGTGTGTGTGTGTACGTGTACGTGTGTGTGTGTGTGTGTGTGTGTGTGTGTGTGTGTGTGTGTACGCACAAATCTGTGTGTGTGTGTGTGTGTGTGTGTGTGTGTGTGTACGCGTGCGTGTGTGTGTGTGTGTGTAAGTGTACGTGTGTGTGTGTGTGTGTGTGTGTGTGTGTGTGTGTGTGTGTGTGTGTGCGCATATGTGCGAACTTAGGAAGTGATATCAGAAGTGTTTTAGTGCATTACCCAGTGGTTTGATGCTTTTCAAAGTAGCTGTCCAGTAGTTAGCACAGAGGATTAACGCTTTTGACTATTAATGAGCTGCTGACTAAGCAAAGTATAACGGTTGATTCTTTCCATGTCCATTGGTGTGATTGTAAGCTAATCCCTTATCCAGACCGTGCACCTGGGTCACCTCTGAAAAGGAACACTTGTGCCTAACAGGTTTACCTTTATAAACAGATGTATAAAATAACAATATGATACAAACAGGGACCCAGAGACTATTTGATAGTGGTAAAAACGGTTTGCATTAGAGAGTGTAACATACATGACACTGAATGCGATAAATGCAATGTAGAGCAATGTGACACTTACAGGTAAGGAGGGAAAGTAAAATCCTACGGAAAATATGTCAGTGTTTTTACTTTGGAGCAGGGCTGTTACTGATGCTGAAGGAAATAGCTTTTGTGTGCTTGCTTATGAGATAGGAAGCTACCTGCAGAGACTGCCTAAAACTTTAGATTCCATGCATGACTTACCACCATGTTAATGCCTATAAATGTTGAATCTGTTAATTATTTTTATCCAGAGGCATACGCAGGAAAAATGGTCTGCATGTTATAATTCAACAGGATTATATGTTCAACTGAGTGTTTTGCAGCTAGCTGAACAGAAGCACATTCACATACTTGCACATTTCTAGTAATGCTTGTTACACTGGCAAGACTTTACAAGCAATTATAAGAACTGAAGGGAAATTTATGCTTATTAATTGTGCTCATTATTAAATGTTAGAAAACATGAGCTTATTATATGATTGCTTCCTAGAGTTCCTGATTCTTGTATGATTAACTGTAGGATTTCTGTTTACAGTATCATGTTTTTCAGTAATACTTCAGCCTGGATATCATATAAATAAATATCACGAGTAAGTATGATTTCTCTCTGCTTGTACTGTATTATTCTCTAGCTTGTTTTGTTGTAAATGATTATATGCTTAATAAGAATGCTGAATAATATTAGGATCTTTGTCAGTGAAGCTTTTAGTGCTGAGGCAAGGCCTCATACCCGTTTGATTTTTTTACTTTGAGAGATTTGTAGAGTCCTGTTATCAAGTCCAACATTTTTTTCTGGCATCTTTTCTGCTTTAGTATTTTTGATGAGAGAGAGATAGTTGATCACCATCTGTACTGCCCATCCCAGGATTCATCCATATGATTTTAGAATCAGTTTGAAGAAGCCAGCCTTGACTAGGATGACAATGATATCAGTGCCCCAGCTGTGTCACTTACTGAGACAGTGCTGTCAAATCTGTCATAGATGATGTCATTTCCATCATTACTAAATCCAACATCATTGTCGATCTCAAAGTTACAGAGGTTGCTGCTGTTGTTCTCAGTTGTGACTCACAGGTCTGTTCTTGGCCTCAAGGCTTCAGCACTGGCTTTGGTCTCTTGGTTTTCAGTGATAACATTGGAAATTTGTGACTCTGAACATGGTTGCCTCATGGCTGAGGTGGCACTCACCCTTGCTAAAGCCTTTTCCCCAGATCATGCAGCTGCCAACTCCATCTGCTGCTCCAGGTATTTCTGTGGCTGAGACACAAGCCCTTTAAATTGTCTTTCAAGGCAGACAGACTGAAGGAATTCTGCAACTCTTTTAAATGATTTCAACTTCCAGAAGACAGTACTCTTCTTCATCTTCCTTTTCATCCAGTTTCCCTCTTCCTAAGATAAATCAGATGGCTACCTGCAAGAGGAAGCATACAGAGTGTCCTGTGTAGTCTCCCACAGCTGATTTGGATGATGACGAAGATACAGACTCCTGTATATCCTCTTGTTGACATCATATCTGGAAACATCAAGGAGATGATGCTTCAGAGAGGACACTAACCAACTCTCCCAAAGTCCTACCCATAGGGGATGCTGTGTACGTCATTCCAATTTACACCAAAGTCTTTCTGGGCAGTCCCCACAATTGGGTGACATTCTTAAGGATGCTAATGACTGCTGCCTGAAAATTTTATATGTGGTAGCCAGAGTTCTCAAAAAAAAAAAAAAAAAAAAAAAAAAAAAAAAGATATCTTGCACCCTCCCATACAATGAAGCTTTTGGCTGGAAACTTTTAAGCTGGACACTTTATTGTCAAGTGGGTATTACCAGAATGAAGGATGGCTGTAGAAAGCAAATTTACACATTATCCCATTTTATAAGAGCATCTAATTACTTAGCCATGTGATGGAGTTTCAAAGGATGTATGAAATAAAATGCCCCAGTCAACCAATTGACTGAAGGATTCATAAAATACAAACTCATGTTCTAATTGACCATGGCGTTCACTATGACAAACCTAAAGGATCATAGGTCCCATGAGGGACCATAACTGTTTGCTAGCATACATAGCTTCAGTTGTCTAACTTTGCTCCGGATGCTGAAGTGACATGTAGGAATGCATGAATGTATTTGGGCTAGAAATAAAGGCACAACTGGTGACTATGAAAAATGATGATAGGACTGTCAATGCCACTGGACTTAAATTTCAGCCCCCCCCCCCCACACACACGCACACGCTGGAAATTGCTAACTGTACTTTGTCCATTCTACGCCTGTTAAATTAAAGATCTACCCAAGAAGTCCTACAGATAAGAGAGGCACTGGATATTACTTCAAGTTCTTTTTAATCTCAAAATAGGCAAAGGACCTTGGTGCAGTTTTAGATATCAATGGCGTAAACACATCTGTACCATAAGTAACCTTATGAATGTTATTGGTGCTGTCAGTCCTTCCTTGTCTAACAGGCGCAGAAGGGAAATACTCTTTGAAGTAGAAGAACACCTACCTCTGCTTAAAAATCATGAAGGAATCCAGGAAGTCTGTGCAGTTCAGAGTCAGAGAATGTCAACAGCACTCATTGACTCTTCCATTTGGTCCCACCTTGGCTCTCAAGGACTTCACCAAATGCATATTGTTGGTTGCAGTGCAGTTCTTCTATAGGATGCCAAAGTGTGCTCCTGCATCTAGAAGATGTCTCCTAGCTGCCACTTTTGTAATATCTTATTGTCATTGAGGGAGTCTATCTTCTACTAGTTCCATTCTCTTCAAATAGCACAAAATCTGGCAAAGTCTCAATGCAGTTGTCATAGCAATTCACATTAACAGGTTACAATATGAACGGCAAGTTATACAAAGCAAAATACCCCTTAAAAAGATTATGTGGGCTTCAAATAAAGTTTCAGTTTTTCTTGTTTTCTCGACAACCACCCATGATGCTGGATCTCACAGCAACAGCCATAGCCATGGTTTCTTATGCAAGATTCTATATGAAAGTTTAAAAGTAAACCCTTCAGGTCCAATAATCTCAAAATGTAGTTTCTTTGGATCATCAGATCCACATCTTTCAGGCCTGCAAACAGATGTACACCAACAATATTTCCTTCTATCATCTTTTTCATCTTATCTCATCCATGGCAACAGTCTCCATTGAAACCTTAGCCCGGGGGGAAGGTGACATTTCACTGAGGGATGAGTTCAAGGTGTGTGAATATCACCAACATTTTTCTTGTTGTCATTGTACTGGAGATGTAAGTGTTTCTATAACTCATCTAAGAATTATAGGACTCCATCCAAGTGTGGATTCTAACCATACAGTTGGACAGCCTGCAGGTATGTATGATATATCGCCATGCGAAGAGGAACTGAATTGTATTCCTTTTGCTGGAACACTATAAGAACCTGGGAATGTTTTACAATAATTTTTTCCCAGGATATCCAATTCCATGGTGTACAAGTGAAAAAGGAGAGGAGATACCTATTGTTACAACCCAAGTGGTCCTACAGCTCTTCAGTTTGCAAAAACATTTTTGAAAGTGGGTGAAACAATGGTATGATCCCTGAGGAATATTTTTGCCAACAAATTGGCTACTGAATTCCTTTATGCTTCCCTATTTCCTCTGATGACAAGAGTCATCCATAAGGCAAAAACTACACAAAGAGAAAATAATCCTCCTAGTTCTAACTTTTCCTGCCAGGTCTGGCTTCCTCTTCTTCTGCCTGATCTTGTGGGACTACAGATGTTCTTGAGTCCCACAGAAACACTGTTGACCATTCCATTATTCTAGTCTCACCCAGGCATCTACTGTCTCCAACTTGCTAATTGACTTATCAGCTTCTTTTCTGGTAGTGTAATCAATGTAGCCAAGCACAGCAAAGACATACATGGTTAAATGGGTACATCTCCATGTGGGCTAACTCCAGTGGCTTAGATCCCTATTTATTTCCCAGCCTTGTAGTGTAAGAATATCTTGCATTTATCTTCGAGAGTGAATTAAGTTTTTCCTTTGCTGCTATACATACAGCAGCCATTCCTGCCTTTTCAGTAGACAAGACTATAATTGCTTAACATAACTGAAAGAATGTAAAAGATTCTGCAGCTGTACCTTCTTGTTGAGATCTCCACTATGAGACCCAGCACTTCATTGGGATTTGTACTTCATTTTAAAGAAGTTAATTCAGGCATCATTTGAATCTGCTGGTATTGCAGGGCTATAGCTCTTTACATAGAAAACAGTTTTCCTGGTAGCCGTTACATCACCTACAAGAATTTCTGAATGTCATTGTTCTTTCTGTAGATTCTTCTTCTGTGTTTTTCATAAAGAAATATGAACCAACCCTTCTTTTATGTCTACAGTGGTAATGAATTAAATTTAAATGAGTGCTTTCATTTGCCTGTATTCTCTCTATGATACTGAGACCATAGGGCACTTTGTACACTGCATGGATGTTCAGTGCCAACCGAGATCTTACACCATCTAAACAGTGATTATAGAAAGGATTATGATCGGGTCTCTGATCATAACCTCTTTATTATGTGTTTGAGACATGGATGCTAAGGATTCACCTCAAAAGCAAAGCTTAAGAGTGAATCTTGGCATCTATGTTGAGCACACATAATTGAGGGTTCTGATCGGAAACTCAATCATAATGCTTGTAGTACATGGATCTTCATTTGCTCCATGTACTAGTAGTTAAAAAAGAAAAAAGCACAAAGCATTAGTGAGGTCTGTGAAAAAGACAGCATAACAAGTTAGGTAGTTATGTTAGGTTAACAATGTTAGGGACATATTACTGGTACAGAGGGCAGGAAGAAAGAAAGCTGTTTTAATTCTGCTGCTGTCATTCACTGGCCAGTACTGGCATGTTTTACTGCCTAGAGTGATACCTATTATTAACAGGTTAAGCAGGGGTGCATAACAATTATTATGGTCTCACAGTACAGAAGAGCTTAACTGGTTTGTCTGTTTTGCAGTATTGGAGAATAATTGCTGTACTCCATGTACTACAAGATTTTTATGCTCCACTTGGTGGAGGAAATTATGATCTTATTACAGAGAACTGTCCATTTTGATTAGGATCAATTCATAAAACAAAGCAACATCAATATTATTTATTTTGTTTGTTTAACTGTCATACAGAGGTGATCTGCATGGACCATTTTCAGACTCTGCCTATGAGCAAAGTCTGGTAAAGTGACTTGTTAATTGTAGCTCAGTAACTCAAAACCTTGCCAGTAGAACAATGCTCATTAACAGCTCATTGCTTTAATAATTGGTGGTAAACGCCAGATTGATTATATTGTAAAAGTAATTACAATTAATAAAATTCTTCATATAATCATCCTTCATCAGAATTCCCATATAACACATTAGCCACAGCCTTTAATGGCAAACATTTCTGATAAGGTGAGAAATAAATTTTTATTTGAAGTCTTGCAGTCATATAAAATTTTCTCATTAAAGCTACTTTAAAAACCTTATACCATGTGTATACAGTAATGAATATAGGATCACACACCTGCTGCCTTCAATTCATTTTATGATGGCATTTTACAAGGTCATCTATTATTCTGCTGAACCAATAGTTTAAACATTTAGGGAGCAAAATGCAGTGTTAAAGGCTTATGATGATACTAAAGTTGTAATAAATGTTTCCATTGCAGGGGAAGTAAAACTGATGGTCTATGTTTTATGTATTATAAATGCAAGAAAAAACTTCCTCACAATTCCCTAACACAGGGATAAGAGCAACACTGCCTGACACAGAATAATAAGATTAGCAGAAAAAAGAAGAAATCATTTTGACACAAAATACCGCATGGGAAGAGAATTTGGGATTGATTTTTGTCAGCAGGACACAATTTCTCCAAGCAGAGATTTGTAGAGAGGAATAGAGTTCAGTAGGGCTAATTCTGCATTCTCTGAGGTTTGAGACAGCACATTGGCTCTTTATGCATCATTTGATGATGAAATAGTCTTGCCAGCATCCAGAAAATGACAAGGTATTATTTTAATCTATTGAAAATAAGCAAATAAATCATTGAACTTCATGTCTTAGATTCTGACCGTGTTTCCAGTCTGTGGGATATTTCATTTATAACTGAAAATAAACAAACAAGCAATGTTTGGTTTCTGTGTCATATGTGGTAAAAGTCCGTCTAGAGTCCAAATGGATATTCATCTCTCACTTGTAATGCCACCCACATTTGTGTACCGCAATCATGAAATCAGTGGTGTGGAGGTGTTGAAACACCAGCAAATGGTTCACGTGGAATGCCTTGTGGCTATAGTTAGATGTCAACATGTAGTAATACAAGCTGAACCGTACATCTGGCTGCTTTATTTTTGTTGCTATTTAATAGACAGCAGCTGAGCATTAGAAAGGGAATGATGAACAGACTGAATTAACCTACCTTTCCTTGAGAAAGTCACTCACTCTCTTTTAAAACCCCTGTTGAAGCATATTCTACTTGAATGTATGAACAGTTCTTTTGTATCAGACTTTGAATACAGGGATTTATACTTTCCCATGACACAATGATGCAAGAAAAAAAAAACAGTCAATCTGGAATAAAAGAGCAAAGGATTAATCACAGTTTCCAAACAAGCCCTAGTGATGACATGAGCAGAACTCTTGTAGCTTTTGAGGTTGGGGGGGTATTCAGTCATGGGAAGAGGACAGTTTGAAATAAGCAACAGTTGTCCTTACTGCTAGGCAGCCTGTGTCAGTACATTAGTTATTACTGTAGGTTAATGGGTCTTTAATGCAAAATAGAAATTACCAGAGGTGTAGGTGAAGAAGCTGTTCAAACCAGGATAATACAGGATTCCACAGCTTCCGAACCAAATGAACATATGAAGGCTGGTGGGAGTTTCAAGCAACTGAAAAAAAATGGAAAAATAAAAAAAGAGGAAAAAAACATGGGAATGCTAAGGAGATTAAAGAGTTAATTACCTACACCTAGGTACAGAAGAGCTAAAATAAAACATAATGAAGGTGCAAATGCTCTTTAAAGTAAAGTTGAGTGGAAACAGAAAAAACTGCTTTTTAAAGTACAGGGTAATGTATCTCTGTAGTAAACAACTAACAGAGCAGCCTCTAAAGCTGACATATAACAATGAATACTTCTGCATATTCAAAACATAAGCTTATCAAAATATTTATAATATAATACCTCTGGTAGAAAGATTAACATACATAGATATTGATTAGATTATGGAATGTCAAAATGACTACATCAACAGTATCATAAATGTGAAAGAAGCAGTCTCTTGGCAGGGTACTTCTCTTACATTTTTCAATAGCTACTGCGTGAAGCTCATTAATTTTTATTCAATGCACATATACTTTAAAAGGAAAACTGAATATGATAAATATGGCTCCTATCTCTGTAAAAGGAAAAAAAAAACAAAGCAATGGAATGATTAAAATATTATATCACATCAAATTCTTACCATTACAGAATATGTTAAGAAAAATAAAGGAGGACATATTCTTGTGAGCACAGTATAAAGTGATTGTGCACAGTGTAGTGAACATTCAGGTCTTTGTTTTATTCACAAGATGATGCCTGACCTCAACAGACTGTAACAAACATCTGTAATTGTTAATGACTGTGGGGGGGGGGGGTGGCCTGTACAACAGAACTTCACTTGCAGCCTGTGACAATCAGTTCTTGTGCATATTTGCCCTTTGGTGACAAGAAAATTCAGGATGGGGAGTGGCTACTCTAAAAGTCTCTTGTCTATACCTATTCATTAATTCCCTCATCTCTAACAAAAAACTTGACACACTGCCGGGTTATTACAAAAGAAAAAAAAATCCTAAATCCACTGCGTCGTTCCCTAAAACCAACACATGATTACCCACAGAGTGAGTGAGTGGTTTCACCCATTCACATTCAGATTCTGAGTCTGAAGAAGCTTGAATGTGAACAGACAAAAGTGGTCAGAGTCTGAATAAGTCTGAGTACATCCACATGTCCACACACGCACTAACACACACAGTCTCACACACACACACACACACACACACACACACACACACACACACACACACACACACACACACACACACACACACACACACACTGTGGATGGGCAAAATGGATGAATGCCCTCAAAATATGGTGTACATGTTTTCCTTCTAGAGTAAAAGTTAACTCAGCCGAGCAATCCCTGAGATTACTCTGTGGAGTTAATTGGGAACTACAGGCATTTCCTTTGGGGAGCACATGGTTAGTTAGTGTAGCCTCTCCCATGGACTATCACATTAGCATGAAGATTCCTCAGTAACAGTGCTATCCATGCTATGCCCCTTCAAGAGGAAAGGATAACAGTGGAACAGTCGCAGAATCAGAAAGACTTACTGTGATCCAGAAACTTTTTGAGATAAAGCTTCTGCATTCCATTAAGTACTTGTGAATCCCAAGGGACATTTTTGGTGTAATGAAGGTTGAATACAAATTTGTCTTTGAAAAAAGTGGATGAATCTTCATTGGTGTTCCATCCATCACCTTATCCTGCACAAAGAGTGGAACTTAAAGTCATTCATTGATCCACTGTCAAGAAAGGAAGAGATTGTACAATTACAGGGGCAAATTTTTAAGAGCCACTATTCCTGAGCTGCTGTACACAGCAGTCAGCTGCTCAGGGTCATCAGCACTACATTCAAGGATGAGGGAATCAAAGGACAGGGAATAAAAGAGTGTCCGTGGACACAGAGCTCCTGCTCATTCAGTGTAATAGCCAGGTGATGGTGACTATGGAGCTCTTTGTCCCTGAAACTGTATGACCTCCTCCTATACTAATGAGAGCAGTAGCATAGCTAGGGTGGGGCAAAGGGGCAACCTCCCTGAGTGCAGAGGGTTATTGAGTGCAGCCATCCAATTCCGATCACTTTTTAGTGTATAACAACTTTTAAAATCCAGTATTGCATTTGCTGTCAAACCTGAGTGCTGTACGCTACATATGTGTGCTACACAAGCTGTTTACTACAGTTTAAAATAAAAAAAAGAGATTTCTTTACTGTTTTTTTTACTATGATATTGTAGAAGCAGGAAGGGGTACTGCCACAGAACATGTATTAGTTGCTGTTCCTGAGTGCTTAATTGTTTCACATCTGAGGTAGGAAGATCAGGGGCAGGGCATATGCATGGACATGATTGGCTGCTGCATTTTAGGGGCATCAGATACCTGATTGTGGACCTTTGTTTTTGCTCCTCACTCAGTAATGCTGTGGGCCACCATACCAAGGAATGCTCTGGGCATTAGATGAGCCCACTATACCTCTGAATGAGAGAAGTTAAGACAGGGTAGCTTATTGAGGCTGAAGCTACAGTTGTAATAACACCTGATCTCATGGAGAAAATGGGAAAGGAGGCTGATGGAAAAGAGGTCAAGGTGGAAACAGTTGGTGTGGTGCTCAGACCAGGTAACTGGTACCACATTATGCCAAGGTGGCAATTCAAGCTGAAGCACCAAGTCTCCTGAGTGTCAGTGTTCATATTTGGTAAAAGTACTGACTAGAATAAATCCAAAACCCTACATGTTGCCTACAGACTCCTGGAAGAACCTCAAAATCATTCTAAACTCAAATTTTGAACTCATGAAACTGCAACCAGTTTGGGTGAGACAACACTGTGCCACTGAGAAACTCCACAAATATCTTCAGGATGATATTTATGCTAGTAATCAAAGAGTAAATTAGAGAGAACCACTAATTTGTTTCTGACAGCTTTACATACTGTGATGTATTGGTGGACTCTAAAAGAAAAAGAAACATTGTTTTCACCAATTTAAAACAAAGTTCCTTCATCCAATGCTGTTACATGTTGGGTTCAGAATACTAAAGACATGGATATACCAAGGCTACTAGGTGAAGCCTATACCTGGAAGTGATCCAGGTGTACGTATCCAAGTGTCAGTCAAAATTAAGAAGATGATGTCACATAAGTTGGCAGTAATAATGGTCTTATTGTAAATTTACTTCACATTGAGATACACTACCCAATATGGTACCACTGGTATACATATCTGAGTTGTAGGTCTGTGGTATTACTTGGGTACCATAGGTATCACAGACAGGCAAGATATTTGCAGATCATAATATGATAACTATAGCACCTGCCACCTGCAATATGGAAATGTGTCCTTGTCCTTTACCAACCATACATCATCCTCTAATGTGAACTACAAAAGCAGGACATAAACGTTTACCAAAGCCAAATTTGAGGTAAATTTGTCCTCCCATGCCAAGGAGAACCACAAGGCATTCTTTAACTATGTCCACAATGTCAAAGGCAATACACAATTGTGTGCAGAGCTTATTATTAATGGAGCCACCTATACTGAGCCAGAAGATGTAGAAAATCTACTGGCAGACACCACTTTAGCTTAACTTTACCCCTCTATCCCTCTCAGTCTGCCCTCAGGAAATACCGTTAAATATAACTCCTCCTACTATGACTAGAAAACA
Organism: Protopterus annectens; assembly: GCF_019279795.1. Lineage (NCBI taxonomy): Eukaryota > Metazoa > Chordata > Ceratodontiformes > Protopteridae > Protopterus > Protopterus annectens. Next base: position 1,051,100,687 of record NC_056735.1, read on the forward strand.
AGTCCTCAATTCTCTCTCTAAAACCAATAATTCCACATCAATGGGCCCAGACAGTATCCCAAGCTGCCTTGTAAATAGAATGAAACATGACCTATCAGGCCCTCTGGAATCACTATTTAACCTCAGCCACTATAAAGGTGTCATTCCACACAAATGGAGAACAGCAACCATCATTCCTCTGCTGATAGGTGGGCCATGTAGAGATCCTGGAAGCTACAGACCCATAAGTCTTACTAGTCTCATATGCAAAGCCAAGGAAAAAATCATCATGGAAATGATCAATAATGACTTAGGAAATCTCAAGACACTGGGCCCAACTCAGTTTTGTTTTGTCAAGGGCAGGTCATGCTACTCAACCTGGTGGATTTCTTTGAGAAGGTAACCAAAGCAATGGATGAGGGCAGTATGACTCACACTGCCTGTTTTTACCTGGCCAAAGCATTTGAAATAATACCTCACTTGGGCATTGTTGACAAACGCAAGAGGTTAGGTACAAACCTAATGTCACCCCAGTAGATAGCCAAATGGCTCACAGACAGGACTCAGGGAGTTAGAACTGGGGACTTCACTTCTACAAAGAGGCCAGTCACAAGTGAAGTAACTCAGGAAATGGTCCTGGGACCTCTTCTTTTTGACATTTACTTCTATGAAGTCAAAGCCAATGTCAATGACCTCTGGCTGACTACATTTGCAGATGATTGCAAATTAGGAGCAGTGATAGAATCCTCCACTGACACAACTATCATAGTGACAACATAAAAGACTTGACCCAGTAGTCATGTACTTGGGGACACACACACAGGCAGTAATTTTAGACTTTTTTTCCAAACATCTTTATTAAATTTAACTGTTTACAACTAAAATTATATAATTTTGCAGGTTTTTCATTTTTATAAATGTAAGACAGTAATCTAGCCTTTGATCATCACATGTCTACAGTAGTGAAGAAAACATAAGTGAGGAAATAATTCTATGTTGCAGAACTTATAAACAAAGGTATGGCATCTAGGTCCAAAGAAGTCATTGTTCCACTGCATTTGGCATTCATCAGACCTATCATTGAGTACAATACCTCTAACCATGCATATCCAACAACTGGAACATCCATAGAGGATCCTCATTAAAAGAATACATGGCATAAGTAACATGTCCTATGCAGACAGTCTCGAGGCTGTATCCCTGCATTCTGTCTCCCACAGGCTATTGAGGGGAGATCTATGCCTGGCATACAAGGCATTGTCAGACCCCACTCTAATGGACCTTCTACATATCTGCAAAACAAACAGAACCAGAATTACCCATTCTAAAGACTTTAATCTGGCCTGTGATATAAATAGGACTTGCTGGAAGCAGAGTTCCTCCCTATGGAGTAAGTAACCAGGCATATTGGTGTTTAGAAAGATCAAATAGATAAGCAGGTAACTGTAGATTACACACAGAGCATAATGCACTAAGTTTAGAGATTTAACTGGCAAAATATTACATAGTATATTTAGTATCTGTTTATACTTACAATGTATGCAGTCTGTTTATAAAAGCAGTTGTCCCAGATCAAGACATTATATTTATTTAGAATTAATTTTAGAAGGTCTTCAACAATAAAAAACGTGACAATTAATAATCCCATCACAGATTGTTCATTGTTTAACATTCATTTTACTTATGATCCCTTTTTATTTAGAATGAATTTTTAGAAGGTCCCAGCAATAATGAAATTATATGACAATTAGTTATCCCTCACAGATTCCTCACTGCTAAACATTTATCTTATTTGTAAACCTTTGTAGGAACAAATGGGTGTAATTTTATGCAGTATGAAATTAAATATGTTAATGTTCATACAGCAAGTTTTGTGGCATATTTTATCTGCTTCTTTGTAAATTTATCACAACAAAGGAATACAATTTCATGTCTCTTTTGCAGAATTTGTTTTGGTAGATTTAAATGATTTTGTTTTTAGTAACTGAATAATAATGTATGCATTAGTTAGCAAAGTTCCTGAAATGTTTTCTGACAACGCTATCTTGTGACACCGGCAAATTGTTCAAGGTTTCTGGCATGTTCAGAAGAAACCAATGTGCAAAATCATTATCATGACAGGTGGATGCTATATGGAGTAAAATTTCTCATAAAAAGGCACTCATCAAAATGGGGATTTATTAACCAGTCAAATAACAATAAGCTCTCACTTCAAAATAAGACTTCATTACACTTCTTGTATTTTATACTGAAAAGAAACATACCTTGTATTTGAATTACTGCTGCGACATGAAAGATTCTGCATACATTACTAAATAAGGTCCATAGAAAGTATAATTTAATCATGAACATTTCACTCGAAAGTTATTATGCTTGTATGACAGTAGATGACTCCAAATTAAATATCTGTTCCAAACTGTAAATTGCCATTTCTGTCCCATGACATATTTCATTTGTCACATAACTGACAGCCAGAGAAGATAAATTCAGAGCTACAGAAAAAGCTAATTGGAAAAGGATGCGGCTTGTATCATATTTAAACTGCCCTATTTTCTGCTGTTCGTCTTTACTTTCCTAATGAGTCATTACTGAACTGAGGTATTTTGACTCATAAGCAAGTTATCCAAAGGCTGGCTTGTCTTAGTTCTTCATAACTTTGGGTTTGTAATACCTTAGTGAATTGTACAATGCAATTCCAGCTGAAGTGGCAATGAGATAAGGTGATGATCAGGTTGTTTGTTGCATTACATACACTTAGGCTCCTCTTTTTTTCTTTCTGGTATATTCGTGGCATACTGGCTAAAGGAGAACTGTCAATATGTTCAATATTTTGCTTAGGATACTGTCAACTCCTACAGCTGGCAGTTCAGAAATGATCAGGTCCTTTTGAGAACCAGTGATGTTGGAACATAAAACCATGAAAGTGACAGTCACGCGAAAGGGTATAACAATGGTGATTTATACTGAAACATAGTTTTGTTTTTGGGTGCCTTGTCCCCTCCTTAAGTTGTAATCACAGTGTTAGTTCTTACTGTACATAACTTAGTATTTTTCAGATCATGCATTATGGGAAAAGTTCACTTGCCACACTAATCATTTCAATAGTTCTTCTGGCAAAATTAATTACAGAGGTATTGGTAAAAGAAACTTCAGTTAATAAGGACCCTTGACTTTAGTGTTCAGAAAATAAAAGAAAATTTAGTTAAATACCTGATTGTCATAAAAATGTATTTTGCCACTGATCATTTCATTTTTCAAACCACTCTGGGATAATATTCTTTCCAAGCATCTCCCTATTTCCCTTGGTGTCCCTCAAAGCTCTATTCTAGGCCCTCTTCTATTCTCAATTTTCATCAATGATCTTATTACAGCAATTCCTCAAGCGACCTGCATACAATATGCTGATGATTCTACTTTATTATGTTCTGCCACTATCTCATCTGAACTCCAATCCCTCATCCAAAGTGTGTTTAATATTGTTGAAAACTGGTTCCAACATCGCTGCCTTCTGCTGAATCCCAAAAAAAAGAAAATTACTGCTCTTTACTCCTACACAAAAATCTTCCACAATAGAATTCACAGTTACATCTAATAATGGCACTGTCATATCACCTATCCCAACAACTAAACTCTTAGGAATAACCATTGACCACAACCTTAACTTTGACACTCACATTAACACCACTATAAAAGCACTTAACAGAAAACTTGGCACTCTTTACAAAAAAAACCCTTCCTTACTCCTCTAGCCAGAACTACTATCGCCCAAACACATCTCATTTCCACCCTCCTCTATGCCTCACCCATCTATACTAATCTATCCAAAAATAACCTCAACAAACTGGCAACTGCCTACAACAGCATTGCCAGATTTGCCACTAGCTCCCCTTCTAGAACCCACCATTTTCATAACCTTAAACAGCTAGGATGGCTGGAGCTACCCAATCAACTTCTATTACATCAACTTACTATCACACACAAGTCCCTCTATCATCCTAGTAATACCCCAACTCTCACTAGCCTTATCATTCCCTACAAAAATCTTACAACTCTATGCTCAGGAACAAGCTACTAGTAATCTATGCACAAATCCAATAATAAGTCAGGAGATCCACTGTTCTCAAATACGGTGGGGAAAGCCTGGAACCTTCTTCCTACTGAAATTATACCCCTCACTTCGACACAACTCTTCAAAAAGCGACTCAAAGAATACCTTAAAACTCACTGGCTATGCCCATGTACTTATCCAGACTAATAATTCACTGCCTCCTTTTGTCCACTGTACTCTCTTCTCACATCTTTAGCCTCAATGATAATGATCTGTAAGTGACCTAAAGTTTACTTTTTTCTTAGTCCTTCTCATGCACCTCTGCAGATCACAAACTTCCTTTGCAAGATTACTACTGTTAGAATCATGACTTTTGTTTGTATATGTAAGTAAAATTATTACCATACTCCTATGTAAAATTGTCTTTTAGCCTAAAATTTGAGTGCACTCATTTTAATATTATCTGTTTAGCGGAGCTTATCTCCTCGGGCCTCTACTGAAAATGGACATACATCCAGTTAGACTAGCCTGGTCAACAAATGTAAAATAAAATAAATAAATAAAATAAATTATTTACTAGAGTTAGCAGTTCAACATTGCTTGCATGTCTGGTTAACATCACTGTTATTCTAGAATGTTATTATTTCAAGGGCAATTCCATAGCAAGCGTATATGATTTGAGCAGCCTGAGAATTAAAGTTTGTTTGATAGTCTCTTAACTTGCTTCTAGGACTTTCTTTTTCAGTATGATGTTTTTTCATACTGCACCCACATCATTCTGCATCTTTTAATGTTCAGCACGTACATACATCATGTTTATTCAGACTTTTTGTAAGAGTGTGTCGTGCTTTCAACCAGAAGTGTTCAGTGATAGCATAAGATCCAGGACTGCAAAGTTATGATGTAGATGTAATCCTATACAACTATTTACCTATTATCTTTGCGTGTGCTTTGGGGTGGATAAGGCCTGTTATTTGAAACCCTGAATAAAAGGCTACTCAGTATTTTGATGTTCATTATTTTGTCATAATCTTTATGAATCCTTTATAGCTATATATATATATATATATATATATATATATATATATATATATATATATATATGTAAATGGTAGGCTATATATCTGTGAGTGTGTCTGCATTTATTCATACATATATATATATACAGTACACCTTTTTATTTTGTTTCCTTATATTTCATTCTTTTTTGGCTACCAGTCATGGGATCTACTAGTTTCTTCTGCTGCCCATGGATCATCTCTGATCTAAGGCCAGGCATACTAGGGGATTGTGCCATTGACTGCTTCCAACGTGGGAAATAGATATACAATTATATAATATACATCTTGTGCATATAAAGTGGTTGGAACATAATGGAAAGTGACAGCAAGCACAGGAAACCTAGAAGTCAACTAAAGAATGGTACCTTTATGAACAGAAGCATTCTTTACTGTCTTTATAAAACAGAGAAAATAAATGATTTGCTACAAACTGCTACAAAAGGAAAACCTGTCTAGAGTTGCGTGATGTTGCCTGATATTTTTATAAAACTGTAAATTTAGGCATTATTAAGCCAATCGTTGTGGTGTTAGCACTGCAGGGTAATAAAGAAGGGTGCTTCAGTCTATATTTAATTCACTGTTGATAATAGCACATGAGTAGGCTAAAGGCAATATGATGGTTGTATGGACTATAGATCACATTCTCTGTTAAGCATGAGCATAAGTATATAGCATGGAATTGATTAACAGACTCCAAACTTATGGGGTAAGTTAATCATCATGCAGAAGCAAGGCTTGTCCAGTTCAGGCTACCTAATGACCAATTAATCAAATGAGGAAATAAGACTGTTAAGACCTGAAGCACCGTTTTTTCTTTTACATTCAAAAAGTCTCTGCTATAGTAATCATTCTTCTGTTGGCTCCGTATTATGACCGTGAAGAACTTGAGCGACCTTTTTCTTTGACTGGCTGGGTTAAGACTGTTTATGGAAAGACCCCCGGTGATAGAGAAGATAAATGTTAACATTTCACCATACCTGCCACAGGAGAGTAACAAACACAAAAGTGTCTTCTTTTGTAAATATAGTCTGGCCAATGACACTAAATGAGAGAAATATGGGAAAAGTGGATTGGGGGGGGTCACAGTGAGAGCAAGTTTAGTCTCCCTGCAGATTACTGTAGATTATTTGCAAGATCTGTGGAGGCTAGATGGGTCTGGAGATGCTCAGGGCTAAGTATCTGATAAAGTTGTGTAGAAGGTTTACTGCATAGTGGGTGCAACAGGTACTAAGTAAGAGCTAGTTCTGAGGTACACCTGGTTAACTATGTCAACGTCAAGATGTATTCAGGACAAAATGGTCAATACTGTATGTAAGAATACTATCAATATTGCTATTTTAGTTAAGGCATGGAGGTAGAGACTATACAGCTAGCTTTTTTGGGGGTGGGGGTAGCTGTAAAAAAGTAATGATTATATCAAGGCTGACATCTCTTAATCAAGTCCTTGTTCAAACAACATCTTCATCAGACTTACTATTTAACAGTTTATTAAGGACTCCTGTAAGAAGACTAAAATTAATTCAGGAAGCATTATAAATTGGTGGAATATGGACATCATTGTAGCTATTTTAGCAGTAATTTAGAAGTTTATAATCTATCACAAGTATTTTGGGGATCTCTGAGGATGACACCCATTGATAAATTAAAAGGAAAGAACAGTAATCTCCATTGGACCATACAGTGTTTGACTGCAAAATTAGAAACTGACAAATTCCACTTAGGCACATATACACATAGAAAATTGTGTGTCCTACATCCAAATATAGAGACCCAGCTGAAAGACATAGACAGACGAATCGCATCATGAAAAAAAAATGAGACAAAGACAAAAAGTGTCTTGATTCCTTTCAGAATTTGCATCATGGGTTTGGCCCATACAAAGGAGGCCTGCCAAAATATATCCTTATAAATATACATTCTCCACTTTCTGGAATTTCATATTACTTTCTAGATTTTTGCATCATATTTTTGGTCTGCTCCTCAGAATATTTCTGGCTTTCTGACAAATCCTCGAGTGCAGAAGTCATTGAATAATGACACACATTTAAATTTTGGACTTTATAGCCTTCAGAAAATGCATGATAATGCAAAGCTTGCAGTTCTAACTTTCTAAATTTATAAGAGGAATATTTAAAATCTGTGTCTGATTTTGGGTCATTGTCTTCCCACTATTTTTGGCTTTGTCCAAACGTATTGTGCTGAGATATTGAGAGGGATTTATCCATATAAGCTGTATTAGGATATCAGCTGTAAGAACAAAATAAAAATCATTTATCTAGTGAGGAATGGGAAGAGAATGGCACTCATGTTGTGATTAATCATGTTTTTTTCATCAGAATGATTGGACAGAGATGCCGAAGGAAGTATGAAAGACTGTGCTACTCTAAAGCCAATTTGCTTCCCATTATACAAAGGTGTATGGTGTGTATATGTATATATTTATATATATATATATATATATATATATATATATATATATATATATATATATATATATGTGTGTGTGTGTGTGTATGTATATATATATATATATATATATATATATATATATATATGCTTTCACTTCATAATTGCTGAAATATCGAATTTCAGCAATTCGTGTCCAAGAAGCCGAAACCTCAAAATCACAAAAGTTTGCATAATCGCAAATGGGACTATGTCGAATTCACGGTTATGCATTTCCATGATTGTACAGCAGTTTTCGGATTGGATGGTGTCAGTGTAAGGTGAGTGAGTGTGCATGAGTGTTTTTGTAATGTGTACGAGTGGGTTAGGGTAGGGAGGTGGAGGTATGAGTGTGTGTTTTGGCTGTGTGTGTGTTCTTTTTTATTTTACTGATTGTGCGATCTCAGAGTTAGTATATATAAGTAGGGGGTGTGGGGGTGCAGGGGGGCTTGCCCCCCTGCATTTGTGTAGTGTAGGTGTGTGTTTGTGTGGTGCTGTGTTGTGTTTCAGTGTTTTGTTAAGTGGGTGTTATGGTGTGTGTGTTGTATTCTGTGTGTTCGTGTTTGTGAGGTGTCGGTCTTTTGATGGTTTCGACTTTATATTCTCGAAATGCTGAAATTCGATATTTCAGCAATTCGAGTATATGAAGTGAAACTATATATATATATATATATATATATATATATATGTATCTTGTCAGTAGATTCAGTCTATGCTTTGGTGTTCAGGTGCTTAAGGTGTTATTTGCTTTATGGATGTGTAGTAGGTCACATATAACTTGATTTTTCGAGGCTTTGTAGACCAGAAAGAGGTCACCTTGCAAGAGTTTGTGGGAAACAGAAAAGGCAGAGAAAGAGAGTGAGCAGTTTAAGGTGGTCTGGGTTGCTCAAGGAAGACATATCCTTATATAGGATTTTCTCAAGCTGGGTCATATGCTTATATGAGTACACACCAACGTGGATGTTATTCTCTATTATGGGCATGAAGAGGGAGGAGCAGAGAGGGATAATAACTTCCTTAGATCTGGAAGAAATACACTTGATGATTAGTCTGGCTAGGTAACAGGATTACCTAACAGCAGTAGATACGCAATGATCAAAGGATAATTCATTCTCAGTGAAAGTGCCCAGATCCCTTATGGCTAAGTCAATTGTCAAAGGGTTTTTAGCTATGTGATAGGTTTAATTGGAACCTAATTTTGTCAAGGGATACAGTGCTGATATCTTGGTATTTAGTTTTAGGCTGTGGTGGTCCAAGTACCACTTACTGGTGCATGTTAGCCCCCCATGAAGAATCTAGAAGTCAGATGGGAATATAACGATTGCTCCAAGTTTGCACTCATTTGCAAACAGGGACTTACAAACAAAGAAGCAAATTAATAAAATACAATAAATTAAACCAATAAGTGGAAAGGCATGTAGGAAGACATTTTTAAGAGCAGCCTGGATACTTATTATAAGAACAACTGTTTTGGTATGTTGGCAAGCTAGAAGGCTGTTAATGCCTGTGCTTGAAATATTTGTATGTATGTAAGTAATAATGAAGTGTAAGATATGTATCATATGTAGGCTAGATGTGGTAGAACTTCACTGAACAGGTATGTAAAATAAGCTGTAAGTTATACAAAGGAAGTGATGCAGAAAACCTTGATTGTAACCCTTATACCCTGAGTTCTATTAATAGACCAATTGCCGGGTCAGACAATGACCGGCAATAAGAAGAATGACCAGGAGCATTCTGTGTTGTGCCCAGTGTTACAATTTTAGGGGGAGACCATGGAATGTCCTTAGAAGAAGAGCATGGTAATGTGACTTAGGAAATGTGCTTTGGCAGAGGTGGGGCATGTCCCCTTACAGCCCACCCATTATACCTCCCAGCAACCTTATGAAATGAGCACTACATACAAAATTGTTTACTGTTGTGGCACATGCACCAAAAGCTGGAACGATGATACTGTACTCTCATTCTCAAAGTGCCTTTCGATCTTACTGACTGACTCATTGACAGAGTGATGGCTGCGTAAATTGGAAGAGTACAGTGACTAATGCAGCGATGGCCACTAAGGTGTCCCAGGTACTAACGGTAGATATCTTTCCCTGATGGGGAACTCAGTTGTACAGCCCCTTTACCCAAGCTTGGACAAGGGATATGTATTCATCCCCAAAGTGCCACTCTTCAACAACGTCTGAGGTTAATTCTGTAAATGGTAAGTAAAAAAAGATTAATGGAACATTCCTCTGATTTCTGGTGACTCTGAGTTAGTAACATTAGGTAAAAGCATGCAAGAAGGAAATATGCCACTGCCTTAGAATTCCGGTGTTGAAAAAATAGTTTTCTACATCATTAGATGAGCTAGGAATGATTAGCTGAGCTCTGCAAACTTGTGATTTAGAAAGCTATTACTATGTCTCTTGACACCAACAATTGGAGAACCTGGTGTACAGATGATAGCATTCTGCAATACATATAGATGTCATCAGTTTCAAGTGGCAGAGAGACTTGCCAGAGACATTTGATCACTCACAGTGGTTATGGGATTTTCCTGCATAATGCAACAATTTATTGAAGCATATCACCCAAATGGATAACTATCTACTCCGACTTGCATGTGCCACTGACGCATGGCACAGTGCAGACAAAAAAAACAAATATCTGTAAACATTGGAAAGGCACTTGAGTTATCCCTCTATCCTGTCTTTATTTAGAATATGTAAATGATATACAGATATATTATTTCACACAAAAGCAGTTTCGTAGTGCATAAGTCTATTGCATCATAACTTTAACTGACACAGAAGACTGTGTAAAGACAAGTGGTTAGGTAATTAGTAGAGCATATACTGTAGTATGGGCCACAGTTGTAAAATATCCAAAAGCCTAACTTAACTATTGATTCTTATACCTCATTAATAATATGCGACTTGATGGTGACTATAGCTGTGATGAATGCGTGTATTATGCCGTATATTAAATTTCAAGCTCTGAATGTATGCATAGTTTTGTTAATGAGTAGCGAGAGTAAAGGTCATCCTCAGGAAAAAAAAAAGGTTAACAAAGCCATGACTGTGGCAGAAGGCAGGGTTTCTGAATGCCATTTCTAATTACTTTAATTTCTAAGAGTGCTTCTTTAATGTTTTGCTGTACTTTTTTTAGTAAAGGTTTATGTTTTTCTTTATTTAAAATACAAATAGCTTGTGCAAGAAAGAAAGTAATAAAACCTGTATAACCAAAAACTGAGTGCATATTCTTCAACACAGAATTTTAACTTTTTATGACATTGTGCATAACCAGAAAAGGGAGAATAAAAATCAAGTATTAGTGCAAAAAAAGCTAGCACACCTTGCAGATGTTGCACATCTCCACTTGTAATCTAATTCATATTTATACCTTATAAATATTTCATATATTTAATATTTATATCTATATAAAAATAAACCATTTCGAACCCAAACCGCCAGGACAACAATTGCTCAAACTCACCTCCTCTTTCATCAACCTACCCAAAACAGAAATTGTCAAGCTCAATACCTGCTACAATCAAATTGCCAAATTTGTTACTTGTGCCCCCTACCGAGCCCACCACTGCCATTCCCTAAACCAACTTGACTGGCTTGAATTTCCTAATGTCCTATCCTTTCATCAGCTTTCCTTTGCACACAGACTACTACTACTTCCAGGGTTTACTATCATTTGTGCAAACTACATTCTGTCAACAGGTATGCTGCCAAAAATCAGAATGCTGTGCACAAAATGATAAGTGTATGTGATAGTCAAACACACTTATACAAATGCAGTAGTGCATTCACATGTGTTTGACTATATATATGGAGATTGTGGTACAGTGAGGATTGGAAATTCATCCATATCCTCACTGTAGTGCGATCTCGGAGTTGGAATATATTAGTAGCATGGGGTGTGGGGGGTGCAACGTGATAGGTATGCATTTTAAGTGAAGAAAACCAGAGAGCTCTGCCCAGGAGTTCGACATTAATATTGAACATTTTTTTGTTTTTTTTGGAGCGGTATTTTGCACATGCGCAATAGTGATTTATTACACGAAGTGCTGGTAACGTGCCTGTAAAATGTTTTGTGTTTCGAGTTAATGAATGTAAACCCTACTTCCAGATAAAACTCCAGCACTGGCCAACGTACTAAAACTACAAAGTCACTCTAGACAACTACACTATAGTGATAAAAAGCTAATCAAGGTCACCAAGAGCAAAAACATAGCAGGGGACTCCCTCTTTCTCTAATTATATAGGTAAAACTTGGAACTCCCTACCCTCTGCTATTACCTGAACAGACTCAAAGGTTAAATTTAAAAGACTACTCAAAGAACCCCTAAAATTCACATGGATGTGTTTATGTTCACCCCCAGGCTAACCTCCCCAATTATATTCACCCTCTTCTCTAATCTCCTGGTCTCTGTTTCAGAACTATACCGCTAAGAGGAAATACAGCATTTTTTTAAAATTTCCAGCTTCCTCACAGTGTCAACTCTATACCTGGCCTCTCATATAGGGGCACTAAAACACTGCTAGGCATTGTTTTTTATAATTTCCTTTTCTTTCTCCATCTTTACATTTCCTTTTATACTTAGTCTGTATATCTTACCACTCAGCTATGTTTTACCTACTACTACCAAACAAACTTGTACACAATCCAACTGTATAAAACTGTAAAAGATACAACTTTCAAGATGCAATTCTCAAATTTGTATCTTATTCTGTAATTCTTCTTACTTATGTATTAGCTCATTCTAACTGTAAAAAAATCGTAAAATATGTTTTTTTAATTCTATGTGTCTAATTTAAATTTTCATGCTTATGTACTGTCTATATAAATATGATTGCTGCTGTTATACTCCTTATAATTGCATGTAATTGATTTGTGGAGCTTTTCTCCCCGTGCCTCTGCTGAAAATGGGCATGTATCCAGTGGGACTGTCCCGGTTAACAAATGTAAAATAAATAATAAATAAATAAATAAACCTTGTGTGTGTCCAAATGTCATCTTGATATTTTAGGCCACTTCTTACTTGTTACTTTGCCCACATCACTGCAATAGCTACTAATATATTACATAACCAGGGAGGATATGTTGTTGTTGTTTGTCTTTTGGCTTTTTCCCAGTAAGGGGTCGCCACAGCGTTACTCTGGTCCACTAATGATTGGCAGTAGATTTTTACGAAATGCTGAGGTCCCAGCTCGACGCCCAACCTTCAACGAAGGCACGCCCATTTACGCACGCATGTCTTTCGAATGCTACCCAACCGTGGGGAGGACATGCAGACTCCACACAGAAGGCACTCCCAAGCCACGCCAAGAATCGAACAGGAGAACCACTTGCTGTGAGGTAACAACTCTACCACCATACCACCGCCAGGGAGGATATAATCTTAATATTAAGAATGGGAATAAAATGTTGCAGAGATGAAAATTAAATAAAGCACATACCCAAGCTAAGGGTAAAACTTTTAATTTATATTAATTTAATGTATTTTAATCCAGATTCACTTTGTAACTTCATATATTTATAATCAGTCTGGTCATCTTTGCAAATATGACAAACAGGGGATATGACATATATGTCATGATCCCTGTAGAACAAGGACAAACAAAAAGGGGATATGGCATGTATGTCATGATGCCAGTAGAACAAGGACAAACAAAAAGGGGATATGACATGTATGTCATGATCCCTGTAGAACAAGGACAAACAAAAAGGGGATATGGCATATATGTCATGATCCCTGTAGAACAAGGACAAACAAAAAGGAGATATGACATGTATGTTATGATGCCAGTAGAACAAGGACAAACAAAAAGAGGATATGACATGTATGTCATGATCCCTGTAGAACAAGGGCAAACAAAAAGGGGATATGACATGTATGTCATGATCCCTGTAGAACAAGGACAAACAAAAAGGGGATATGACATGTATGTCATGATCCCTGTCGATCAAGGACAAACAAAAAGGGGATATGACATGTATGTCATGATGCCAGTAGAACAAGGACAAAATGTTTAGTAAAGTGTATAAGGTTTTACTGGAACATTTATGATCATGTTCTGTTGGGATTGCAGGTTATTCCTTAAACAGGGTCTGAGTGGATCAGTGTATTATCCTGTCAGACACAATAAAATAAAAGGAATAAACACAAGACTAAAATAATCTGTAAGATTGCCAAAAGGGTTGGTGAGAGATAGAGATGAGAATGAGGTATAATTGATGGAGTACAAGAAGCAGGAACTGCAACTATTTGCATAATAGACTGGGATTCATGTTGATCCATCAAAGGCAGTTTTGGCAAGTGTGAATGTGAATATTGAAATGCTTTTTTCCCAGGGCAAGCCCCCCTGCATCCCCCATATCGGGGACACCCCCACACCCCCAGAATTATATATACCAACTCCGAGGTTGCACAACAGCGGAGAAAAAGGCAATCTCCACTTTTGTCAAAGGTATTTTTGGCAAACTAGCTTCAGTTTCTTTGTGTTCATTGAAATCACCTTTGATGGACTGACATGATCCCATAGACTGTAGATGTTTTAGCTGAATGTTAGCCTCAACAGCATTACAGTAGTTAAAATGTGGAAAGTACATATTCATGTGTGGCATATCAAGGTGTTGAAGTTTCCAGGAAACCAAAACATTTCTGTAAAATAAATAAATAAGATATAAAGTCAGATACATCAGTTTTGCTCAGCTGCTATGTACTACATATGCAATAATTTGATGTAGCCATTCAGGTGAACTATTTGATGTGACTGAAAGATTAATGTGATACAGGCCAGACATGCAGCATTTAGCTAGCTTGCTCAAGCCAACTGTGACTGCTTTTGCTAATTTAATCATTTGTGTGGAAGGATAAGCTTTTAGCTGATGTAATGTAATTGGCTATCTGTGTTCATACGTTACTTTAAATCAGTCTTGCCTGCACTGGAGGCAGTGAGTGATAAACCCCCGAGTATGACTCAGATAACTGAAGTGCGATTATTGTCTCAGGTGTTTGAAGGCCTAATCAGTGAGGGTGAGTGCATTTGTCATGTAAAAGTGGATGCATGCAGTCTTTTGCACCATCATGGTCAGTCCCCTATAGAGGCTTGCATGGGTGGTTTTGTGTGTAGAGGTGTCAGGGGTCTTGGTGAGTCACACATGGAGTGGCATCATATGCCATAAAACTCACTGCATGCCTTCCCCTGAAACAATATGTACATGAGGAGGTGGGTGGAATTCGGTCTTAGGAGAAGACACTCCTTAGCAGCAGTATGATGCTTCCCTAATAACCTTTGAGCTATTCAGTAACCTAAATAATGAAACAGATGGTCGAGTCTGAGGGGCAAAGTCAGGTTCAATCAAACCAGTGGATGTTAAAATGCCTAGAGCTGCTGATGATTTGCTGCTGGGTGCCAAAATGTCTGGCAATTAAAAGCTTAAAGCAAGGTGTATAAAAGTAATTTTATGTGAATGAATCACTGTAATATGTTCTCCTCAACCTTCTACGCAGTTGGGCTACTTTAGCTACTGCTCTGATGTCCTCATTGCTTCATCTGTCCTACAGTGTACATCCTACTACCTATCTGAGGCACTCCACTTCACTCCATCAAGTTTTCTCAGTTGCTCTGTCTCCATCGCCCAGGATTATGGGTCATATAGAAGCAATGGTTGCACCACTGCTTTATAAACCTCCTTTGGATGTTAAGGTCGGGTGGCATGATGCCAGGGTAATCCTATGGGCTAGGCTTGTAAAGGCTCCAGGGCCATTAGCCTAGTACACACCTATGAACCTAAACCAAGGCCCCATCAGCTTCAGTTTGTGGTAGCTCACGTGGATGTAAACGATCTCACAGCATCTATCAAAAAGAGTATGGGAAGCTCCCGATGCCCTGGCCAAACGTCACCTAGTAGTATAAATGCAACCTTGTGTCTCCCCTGAATAGAGGCTATTAACTTAGTTGGTTTAACCCTGTTGTCAAAGAATAAATAAAGTAAAATAAACAAGCAAACTTACTTGTCATCTTCTTTGACATTGTTGTGTCACATACTACCCTAATTGTTCTATCTGGTTGCAGCATATCTGATTCTATCTTTGACTTTCTCATTCAAGCTTCTGTTATCAGCTACACGTACCAGGTCCTTGAAGCCATTGTCCTGTTCCACTATTTTCTCCCCTATCTCATTTTTCACTTTTTTTATCCCTGATTTGCTGTCATTATCACTTTCTTGTCTGTACACATTTTTACCCCATATATCTTCAGTTTTGCATTTGCTCTCCCTCTGCATGTGCTGTTCTGAGTATTCCTGTAATGCCATATTGTCTACATGAAGCAGCTTTGTTGATCTATCCCTTCTGACCTGTTTGCTAATGTTCTCCATCACCCGTATGAACAGCAGTGGGCTCAGAGCTGAACCCTGATGAACATTCACTCCCACTGGCAATCCCTGCTGTGAGTCTGAGCAGTGTTTTACTTGTGTCATTGTGTGCTAATTCTAGGCTAGGTTTCCTGGTCTTTGAACCATCTGAGGACTGACAAAATCTGCTTTCTTGTAGCCTTGTCATATGCTTTCCACACATCTATGAATGCTGAATTGGACTATTTCCTCATCGTCAACTTCTTTTTCACTCTCTGTCTCACTGCAGAAACTGGGTCAGTTGTACTGCATCATGATCTAAATTTGAACTGCTCATCTTCAGTTTTACTTTCTACTACTCTCTGTATTCTTTTATCAATCACCTTCTCAAGTACTTTTATGCAGTGTAACAGGAGTTTTATACATCTGTTGTCTTTACAGCTGTGATTGTCACCTTTGTTCTTGTACATGGTCACCAGACTACATGTTCTCTAACCATAGTTCTCCCATAACTCACCTGTTATCTTGGTCATATCTACCATCACTTCACCTGAGCCTGCTGCTTTTTCTGAGTTTGTTTTCCTTGGTGCACTTCATACCTCTTTGTGGGTGATTTTTTTCTCTTTCGTCATAGGCTGTGATGTAGATGTGATGTGATGTACAGCTTCTGTGGGGTTTCCTTCATTCAGAACCTTCTTCTAGTACTTTTTCCGTATACTGTTGATAGCACATTGTACTCGTGAGCAGGTTGCTGCTGTTATAATGTATGAATGGTGTATGTCAGCTGTCTTCTTTGTCTTTCTGTCATTGCCTTACAGTCTAATTCCGCTTTCTTGTATCATGTGCTGGGTCACTTTCCAGTAGCTGCTAGAGGTTCTTTGAGGCCTTACTCTGTGTCACTACAGCTGCTCTCATAGCGTCTTTTAGCCAGTTATATTCCTTCTTAGCCTGGTCTATATTATCAGTATTCCACTACTTCCTGTAATCCTTTTTTCTTTTGATACCTTTCCAGACTTCTGAATTCTACCAGCAGCTCTCCACAAGCCTGTTATTTCCATACCTGATTAGATTGTAAATCTTTTCTGTTTTGAGAGGCAGCCATTGTTCTTCTGCTCCGCCCATTTCATTTTCTTCCTGAGGTGCTACAGCTATGAGCATTTCCTTGAACTCTTATGCTTTCACACAGTCATGCAAGTAGGCATATTTTTATACTTCTGTGACTCAGTAAAGATCGCTCATGTTATGATGCTGGCAATATATGTACAAGTTGCACAGTTTCCAATATACGAAAAGTTGCCTGTCAAAATTTAAAGAAAAGTGTAATCCAATGTAATCCACAATCTCATTCACTCCAATGGAGCTCAGGAAATTTGCACTGTAACTTCCAATGGGCAGAGCCTAAGCCTTTTTGCACAATCAAATTCTCACATTTCAAACAAATGTTCATATCTCTGGAACCGTATGGGTTATGAAAGAAGTATAAATGGGCAAACTCTTCATCACAAACTATTTTTATAGTGATACTATTCTATAGGTTCTAGATCTTAAACTGAATTTTATAAGTCACAGTAAGCACAGTAACTATTATATTTGTAGCATTTTGTAAACAACTTAAAATATCTCAGCAACCACTCAAGTTACACACATACTGTCAGCAGCATTTTATTCATCCAGCTGAGTGCTTTCATATGAGGCTAAGGAGTATTGTCTGTATTACTTAGATGTTGAGAAATTTAGAAAAATGTGAGAATTATATCTATATAAATTAATATCATAAAAATAACAGTTAATATCTATTTACCTGCTCAAGACAGAGGTAAAATATTAATGCAGTTCAGTTTGCTATTTGTATGCTTTAAGATTAAATCATTTTAAACCTTCTACATAGCATAGTTTTGGAATTATTGATGCAAATATGAATAAGCAATATTTGACGCCTAGAGGCATTAGTAGGAGTTAACTGCAGATGCACCTGGAGGCGTCACTCGGATGTAATGAGAAATTCACATAAGATCAGAAACAAACTATCAAATGAAGCATAACCTCAGAAGGTCAGAAACTGTCTTTCACATATGGACACTTAGTGTTTTATGAAATAACACTCAGGCTGTGGCTCAGTTTGTTGATGCATGGAGGTGTTTAAGTGACCAAGCACTGTTAATATCTTTATTCTTGGCACATTTGGATAAGGAAGCTACGTAAAGGGCATTTAGTGTGTTGTGCTGTTTTCAACCATTTGAATGGGATGCTTGTTGTAGTCTTACTGGCAGTGGTATTATGTTATAGGTATAGCTGCCTATAAGACCTTTATGGTTTCTGTCATGGAGTTGCTGTTTCATAAAGAGTACGTATAGACATCATCATGATCATCATCATCATCATCAGTCCTATTTTCCCATTTCTGTATGGTGTCAGGATGTTATGCTAAATGTTAGCACAAATGACGTTCCTACTTTCCTACTTTCTTCAGTAGTCATGCCTGACTTCTGTAGGTCTTCTCTTACACAATTCATCCATCTCTTTCCTGGAAGTCCTCTTCTTCACTTGTCTTCTTCATATAGAAATGGAAAAATAGGATTGGTGGTGATGATGATTATCCCTGACAGAAAACGTAACGATCTTATAATTCACCAGCTACACCCATAACAGAAAATCACTGCCAATAAAACAACCATAGTGCAGAAGGCAAAGGGATCTTTTGCAAGCATTATATGGACTAAAAGATCCAACTTTTCTTAAAAAGTCAATATTTTTGTTTTTATTTCACTTTTTTCCTTGTAATCTCTGTAACCGTCAGGCACCCCCTCACGTTAATTTTGTTGAAAATGCATTCATTGCACTAGAGGTGAGGGATGACCATTAGGAGCAATGCTGAATCTGTGAGGGCCCAGGTGTTTTCTACTAAGTCTTTAATTTCCAACCTGTGCATGTCCACTCAAGCCAAAAGGACTTACATACACTGCATATCTCTGAGAGGTTTTGTCACAGTCAGCACTGCTCCCACTAGAGAATTAAACACCGTCTTTAATAAGGGGACTTTACTTAAGATTCATAATGGAATCCACATCCTAGATATGTACCCCAACACCATGCCTTTACAGAGAGATAAACAGGTTCCACCTCATCACCTCTGCCTCTCTCCATCCTCCTCCTTATGCACCTAGACTATTAAGTAAACCAGGGACATCTGTGTCATACTCAAGGCTGTATCTCTGTCTGCCATAGACATTATATTCAAATCTGTCAAACGTTCTGCTAAAAGCTAAAAAAGTAACATCCAGCTGTATACTCTCATCTGTAGCACTTGAAATATTCTGCCAAAAACCAATACTATTTTTTGTGCTAGTAGAAATTCAACTTATGTTAGCATGTTGTATCCAGGCCAATACTCTATTGTCCTGGTCCCCTTCAAAAATTCAGATGACATCAACTGACATTCAAAGATCTTTATTAATTTCAAAACATAACGTTATTACATCATTTCACATATTAGTTACAACATAATATCCTTGTAACCACAACATGACAAATCCTTATAACATACATCAGGGCAGCATACCCTGCTCACCCTGCCCAAATAAGCAGCATTCTTACCTCTGCTCATTTATTTTATCAGTCAAGAATCATCAATAAGCAGCATTCATACCTCTGTTCACTTATTTATCAATCAAGAATCATCAATAAGCAGCATTCATACCTCTGCTCACTTATTTATCAATCAAGCATCATCCTACAACTCACTTTCAGCCCCCAAAATTATTGCATCAACTCCAACGTCAAGAGGTGGAACAGAAGAGTGACAAGCCTGCCCGTCTTCACCACTCAGTACCCACATCCATAACCATACTAAACAAAATAAAAGAAAACTTGGGGGGGGGGGGCAGGTAACAAGTTCATGCCAAAATGTAATTCTTCATAACAGTTAAACTCCTATAAAGCTCCTAAATCCCACCCTACATCTACCTCACTACCTCTGAAGTCCCCTCACAAAGTAACTCCTCCCTTCCCATCTAAAGAAGCCTATCTCTATTCTATAACCTTAAATCCCTTCCATAAAAGACACCCACCCCCACCCCATTTAACTATCTATACCCTTGCCAAAGATGTCCCTGGACAAATTGGTTTGTTCCCAAACCTCATTTGTCCTTTTCCCCTTCAACAATGCACTCGACAACAACTGAAATTCAACTACCTTTATTAATTTAAAAACATAACGTTATTACATCATTTCAAATATCAGTTATAACACAATAACCTTACACCCACAACATTTAAAATCCTTATACTGTTCATCAAGGCAGCATGACCTGCTCACCCTGCCCAAATAAGTAGCTTCCATACCTTCACTCATTTATTTATCAATCAACCATTGTCCTACCACTCATTATAATCCCCCCCAAAATAATTACATCAACCTCAGCACCAAGAGGGGGAACAGAAAAATGATCAGCCTGACCACAAGCTGTTCCCAGTCTCCTACATAGGTTCATAGGTTTAAAGGTTGGTACTACACTATTGGCCCTAGGGCCTATACAAGCCTAGCCATAACAATTCCCTGGCTATTTCTTCCCACACTATCTACTTCTCTGGACCCTTGTCTAGCAGGGCGACTGATATGATCCCTGGGGTGAATAAGAACTTTCACTAGACCTTCCAAACATAAACTTAAATGTACATTAAACAAGTCTAAACCAAACTCATTCAATTGCACCCCATCAGATCTAAACCAAACTTGGTCACTGTCATTGAAATCCCTATGTTCTATTGTATACACATCCAACGCCCCCAACTGCCATGCCAGCCTTTAGTTAATAAACATCCATGTGCATTCCAAAGCCTTAAAATTAACAGCATTCCACTGACACAAATGCAATACTATCTCTGAC
Organism: Protopterus annectens; assembly: GCF_019279795.1. Classification (NCBI taxonomy): domain Eukaryota; kingdom Metazoa; phylum Chordata; order Ceratodontiformes; family Protopteridae; genus Protopterus; species Protopterus annectens. The sequence continues at coordinate 1,051,121,464 of NC_056735.1, forward strand.
CATACAATGCATATGCCTGGATATAACATCTACAACATAAACAAATCCTCCCTTATCCTATCTACTAAACAGGTCTTAGGAATTAACCGTGAATCATTACCAGCCAAATGTGTTACCAATATTTGTTTCTATCCCATCCATGATCATATCACTTCAGTTTCATCCAGAAGCTGAATCCACCAAAGACCTCTAATCTCATGCCAGTTAACTGTCCACTCCAATTGATGCAAACCCAAGTGCTTTCCATCCATCCATCCATAATCAACTCTCCAGCTGACACAAACATCCTTCAAAAAGGTCTCACAGAGACAGATAACTGGTGCCAGCGCCATGGTTTAAAGTTAAATGCCAAAAAATGTATAGTCATACCCTTTGGCAAAAACAATGTGCCCACAAATTACCACATAGGCGGAAACCCATTAAGTACAGAGAAAGTTATAAGGGACCTGGGGACCCAAGTTGATAGCAATCTCTCCTTTGAAAACCACATTGCCAAAGTGGTTAGAAAGACCTTCTACATAGCCCACCTCATCACGAAGGGTTTCACATCTAGATCAAGAGAGGTAATCGTGCCTCTTTATTCATCCTTCATCAGGCCCATCATAGAATACAATGCCCCTTTTGGGATGTACCTTACCCGACACCTGCAGCAATTAGAAAGACCCCAAAAGTATCTCACCAAGAGGATCAAGGGTCTCAAACAGATTCCATATGCTGCTCGGTTAAAAAAACTCCAGCTCTACTCAGTTGCATACCGCCTACTTCGAGGCGATCTATGCCTGACATACAAAGCTATGTCAAATCCAGAATTAATGGACATGCTCCACCTCAGTAAATCTAAATCCCTTAGAGCCACACGCCGAGGGACTTGAACCTCAGCACAGAAATAAATAGAACTTGCTGGAGGGACAGGTTCATAACCCAGAGGCTCCCTTCGCTCTGGAATAGAATTCCAGTTCATGTGAGGCAGAGCACCTCACTGAATCTCTTCAAGAAGAATCTCGATAAGTGGATGGGGGATCATAGGTTTGTCCCAGGGATTACTCCCGTGTCACTATTAGACAGAGGCACAGTAAACTAAACCTTAAAAAGGGCACAGTATACTCAAATCAAGGGGTGGCGTAAGCCATACAGAATCGGGCTAGGCTTATAATTGCCCCCAGGGCAGATAGCCTAGTATGAACCTATGAACCTATGAACCTAACTGCTGCCATCTTTGCCATCCAATGTATATACGAATGGCCCAAGATGACAGTCTCCTTTCCTGAAAGACAAAAAAAAAAAAAAAGAATTAATTATCAGTTGAATCCCTTACCTAATATAACATAAAAAGGCATTTGAAGACTACCTCCCCACTTTCTGGATGACCTCAATGGACCTGCCTTCCTTTGCCAAACCCAAAGCCCTACCAATACGGAAAGAATAAGTAGAAAACCTCTCACCTGGAAAACCCATACAACACAACTCCCTTCTTACATGTATAAATTGATTATCCATTACCACCTTAACCTCTCTCAACTGAAAGACCAATTCTTGAGGCCCCCCCCCCCCCACATGAGTCTACATCAGTCCCACAGCCCAACCCCTGGACAAAGTCCCACACTCCTATCTTTCCAAAGAACTATCTGCATGCCTTTATCTAACTGATCTGTTTTAGACCTACGAAACCAAATGGATACTGATCCTAGAAAAAACATAATATCTCTCCAAAATAATGCTGCTGACAGCTCTGACAACCAAAATGCCCCAAAATACATCCATAATCACAAAGTAACCTACAAAACGTCCACTGACTCACCCACCACTAAAGCATTGACTCTCAAAACCTGTCTTATCAACGGCCAGCGCATATCCATACACTCTCCAGCCACTCTACTCTAGCCTCTCAACATACTCCCCACCATCCAGGACTTTGTAAAATCATGCAGCCCAACCCCTTGCAGAAATATACTAATCGAGCCAAATCTACCTTAACCAATTGCACTGCCTTACCCTGTCCCCAGTTTTGAGGTAAATAACACAATAAAAGTTTCTCCAACCACACTCCTTCATCCTTAGGCAACTGCAAAATAAATTTATGAAAATGAGTTAATGGCCTACCATACACTTTCCTGGTAGATGTTGCTCAGGAATGCTGCACTTTGGCTGGCAACACCATCAGCTCTTCTGCCAACACCATCAGCTCTTCCTTCATCCCTTTCCAATTGTCAAAATCTGGAAAAGTGAAATTGAGACAAACTGTCAGCAATCTCATTCATAATCCCTACCACATGCACACCTGTGAATGAAAAATGTATTAATAAACTCTGCAAAACCAACTTACTTAACACTCGCAACAATTCAGATCTCGCAGTCTTTTGCTTGCAAAGCTCACACCACCGCCATATTATCTGAGTTAAAAATTAACTTCTTTCCCCTCAATTGCTCCTGCCAAACTACTGGCACAACCCAAATTGGCATTAACTCCAAAAAGGCAACATCCCTTTTCTATCATCCTTCCAATCCAGTGTCCAATGAGCCACAAACCATTCCTTTCCAAAAAACACACCCATTCCGATACCCCCAGCTGCATCTGTAAACAATTGCAGTTCCTCTTGACCAACCCAATCTGTCTGCCAAAAAGCGACACCATTACACTGCTTCAAAAAGGATAACCATAGTGCGAAATCAACCCATACCAGCTTGTTAACCCTGACCCAATGATGTTTGCTCTTCCCTCCTTTTAACAAAAAGCACCCTGACCTACAAAGATATGCCCTAGATGAACTGCCTGACATTCAAAATCCAGAAGCCACAAAAGCTCCATAACCTCCCGAATCCACATCTTCTCCCGGGACACCAACCAACCAGTTGTCTCCTTCAGTTTAAGCTTATAAGCTGGCAAGCAAAGCAAACACCATTCCACATATACCAGTAATCCTAAGAAATCTAATGCCATTGATGGACCTTCCAAATTTTGCCTAGCCAATGGAACCCCAACTCCTCAGACATCCCTAAAAACTCTTATAAACCTTCAAACACTCCCTCAAACCACTCACCTACTATCATGAACTCATCCAAATAATGCACCACCTTCTGCATATCAACCTGTTGCTGCCAAACCCAATGCAGTACCACACTAAATTGCTCAATAGTGCAAGCCACTGAACATCCTATGGACATAGCTTTATCAAAGTAAAATTTGTTCCCTACTACCATGCCTAATAATGACCACTCTTCCTCATGTACTGGCAAAAGGTGAAAGGCATATTCAGTGTCCACCTTCAGTAACCACGGATTTTTTTAAACCCCTAAATAACCTTCACAGCATCATCCAGAGATGCATAACTGATCTTGGCATTCCTCAAATGAAATACAATCATTAATGGAACTCCCTTCCGGATATGACAAGTGGTGAATAAGCCTGAACTTACTGACTACCTTCTTAAGAACCAAACCCAAGAGTGAAACCTTAAAACTCTCAATGCGGGGTATCAAAAGACCCCAACAACCTGCCCGCTTGTCACACCTTTACTAGCAAACCCTTCAAGATATCTTCCTTCCCTCATCCAAAGTGCAAAATCCTACAAACTACCCCATCCCCAAATACCCTTAATTTAATAGAAAATCCCTGAGAAAAGACATCAATTATCTCTTCCTTAAGAGAAGAATCAGGAAATTGCTGGAACATGCTCCTCAATACCTTCATCTTATTGGGAGAATGAGCCCCCTAAAAAGACACCCCCTGTAACCCCCAATAATTACTCCTAGCTCAAAGATTCTGAAACTTCTGGAAAGAAGAATGGAAAACACTCATATCAGTTGAAAATTAACCTGGAGTCAGCAAGTTTGCCTCCCGTGAACCACACTGCACCACCGGATGGTTCTCCACACACTTTGAACAAGCATGCAAGAACTTACACCCGACCCATGAGCAACGCCCTCAGTAAAGGCACAATACACTCCCACACTTCTCCCCCTGTCCTTCCTTTTCTGTTAGTCACCCAAAAAGTATCCATCATAGTAGCTAGCCATATGTCCAGATGTCTAACCTCCCAGCAGGGAGAGTGATCAACTGCTTTCCACTTCCAAAACCTCTGGTCATGCCATAACCAAGCAGTACCTGGCCACAAATGATGACCCTCCTGAATTGTAAGGAAATAAGCTAAAAGTGGCAAAGCCAAAGAAGTATCCTTCTCCAGCCAAACTGCCATATAGTAGACAAAACCTACCACCCAATTATCCCACTTCCTAGGTCATAGCCTACCTACTCTCCTCCTTCCCAGCACCATTAATACTGCCAGAAGATCATTGCTATTCACTGTCTTTGATTTCACCAATCACTGCACTGCTTCTGCATCAATTAATTCAGAGATATCAACATTCTCCCCTTTTCATATCTTCTCTATACTGAGGATGGATTGTGAGGGGTCAGAAAAACTGTACGTGCCCCTTGTCCCAAACTTTGCATAGCTAACCAATCACTTGGCCATATGCCAAAATGCAACCCAACTTCAGAACACAATCCTACTCCCCCTTACAGATGATCCCAAGCTCCCAACCAACACCCCTGCTCTACCCTCCTCATTGATTGCTTCACCCTGTCTCATCTCGAAACTTTGCTGCATATCCCCTCCAGCTTTTCCCGACCCTGATAGACTTTGTTCCCAGCTATCCCACAATCATTCCCCAGACAATCAAGACCTACTCTACCTAACAGGACTCCAAACAGAATATCATTATCTGTCATTCCATCCTGAGGCCCTCCAGGCGATGGATAATCCACAGCAACCACCTTTCTCGACTGCCATGCCTGCTTACTATGAATTGCTGATCTGGTCTTCAGAGCCAGACATAGTCTCTTCTAATTGTACTCACCCTTATCATCTGCCGTTCTGAACTCATTATTAGGCACCTCCTGAAAGAGGTCCTCCACCTGTGCTACAATAGCTTCCCACTTCTGCTGTAAATTCTACAAATTTGCCAGCTGCAACAAAAGAAAGACACGTTAAGACTCTGACAAAAGAGAGAGAGGGCAAAAATACTATTGCTCAGTATTCTGCCATGTTAACCACACTTTAACACTACGCATTCTGTCTAACTCTGCCCCATCACACACCGAAGTACCATAATACCTCCAGTTAACATAACACAGAGAAAAAGGAGACATACCACGCAACCACCCTGCACCTGAATCTGACCAGCCATAGATAACTGGAAGACAAAGGAATTCCCTAAAATGTGACAACAAACTATAATATAAAAAAACTGTGACTTACTGCCCAAGCCAGCAACTCCTAATCCAAAAGTATGAGGTATGGAGAAGCCTAGTTTAGTCAGCAACATACCTCTCAACCTCTTACAACAAGAAATCTGGACAAAGCCACATATAAAGTGAGACAAAGGTATTTGCAGTAAAGCTGAAATGTACCACTTTATACTTATAAAAGCTGCTCTTGATGAATTAATAAGATTCAGTATAATCTACCATGCGTATTATTTAACATTTCTTAGCACTGAATTTGTGACAGACCATTTCATTGTAGAACAGCACAGAGCATATACATATTAAGATGCAAAATGAGGAACACTATTCATAGTGAGTGCAGCTGAGATGTGTGGACTCGATAAACCTTCCTGGTTCCTTTTCCAGCAGCTGGTGAATGACAGTGGCATACAGACTAATACAGTAGTGACAGAAATCAAAAACAAGTGATGTCTGATGACTGAAACCACAGTCTGGATAAAAAAATAAAACAAGCATAAAAAAAAGCTACAAACTGGACTGATTACAAAAGGAAATGAATACGTGACAAAGTGAGAATAAAGCCCTGTACCTTGTGTATGGGCAGTATACAATTAGCTACTAATTTGCCATGCAACCACAATTTTATGAAAACAGACCAAAAATATGAAACCAGACAGGCCCAAAAATATGTACAATTAAAACATTTGGTCAGAAAACCCTCTTGACCCCATAAACTGATCAACTATCCGTGCTGCCTCCCACAACCATTAGTTGCATAACTCGCATGCACAACTAACGACCATTTCACCAGGCCACCTCCTTACCTGTGAACCCAGGCTTGTGACCTAGGAACCACTTGCAGCATCAACTCTCAGTCACATCCATCCCTAAAAAATACTCATACCTTATCAATTAAAATTGTAGACTGTGGACTCAGTTCTTGGCTCCTGACCCTGCTTTACTACAACATTTTATGCTCAGAGCAGTATTCTGGTTAACCCCTTACAATTACACACTCACATACACCGACACAAAGACTCACACTCAGGCACTCACACATCCATGCACACACTTCTGCACGCATACCCAAATTCATCTAAAAGTGATCACATGTTCAGAATGCCTCCCTTGACCATTAGACCCGCTAAGTGCATGAGTGACTAACAAGCTTCACTCATGGCCACAACAGAACCTTTTAAAAACATTACCCTACTGAAACCAACCTTGTAAAACAGTCTGTACTGGAAACATTTTCTATATATCCCAAACAAACCCTGGAAACCGAAGTCTCCACTTATGAAACCAGAAAAGTTTTCTACTGCTTGCACCACACCGCCCATACCTTTCCTATGACCTAACCTCCATGCCAAAACTCCTCTGCCATAAATACTCCACTTTGCTCCCTTTTTCCCTGCCACACTACCACCAATGCATCCATCCATTCTACTCCAAACGAAGTCCACACAACCAACCAAGCAGTAAAAGAAAGACCCCCCCCCCCCTCAGCCAAGGAATACCACATCATGGCCCAGCCATAAGGCAACAAAAAAACAGCTAAACAGAGTCTGAGACCAGTACATCGCCATTGTAGAACTTGTAAGGAAAACCAATACATACTCCATCTAAATAACTGGACAAACCTTACCCCTTCATATCTGAGGCCTACCTGTTCTCCAAGAATACTTACAGGTCATCTTGGATGTAACCTTGCCTTAACAAGTTCATGCCAAAATGTAATTCCTCCTGACAGTTACATTCCTATAAAACTTCTAAGTCCCACACTGCATCTAGCTCACTTCCTCTAAAGTCCCCTCACAAATTAACCCTTCCTTTCCAGTTTAAACAATGCTAATAACCTTAAATCCCTTTCCTAAAAGACAGCCAACAACTCTGTATACCATTGCCAAAGATGTCCCTGGACAAACTGTTTTGTTCCCAAACCTCATTTTTCTCAAGGGCCATTCAGTAGTTTGTCTATTATAATCATTTCTGTCATCTTACATAACCTGCTTAAGCTAATAAGTCTGTAATTCCTGGACCCCTTTTCTCCTTCTATCCCTTTGTAAGTCATAAAATATTAACTTTCTATCAGATATGTGCCTTTCTTACACAGTTGGCTCAGCAGCCATGTTAATTTATCTGCCAAATGCTTCAACAACCAAACTCTAATCTCATCTGGGTAGTAGCCTTCTCATCCCTCTGACCTTTTATGGCTGCCATGAGCCATTCTTCTGACGTTGTACAACTGCCCTGACCCGTTCTTCCTTAGTGTGTAAACCTGAGTATGAGATCTTACACAGACTACTTCTAGCACGGTTGTATCTGCTATTAATTCAAATAGTTCACACGTCTGATACAGCACGCTAGCTGTATCATGCTCATTCTTATGTGCCTTGTAATTAGTGCACTCTGTAACTTCACTGTTTGCTTTAGCTTTCTCGTTTTTATTAATATTTAAATATGGAAATGAAACTATTCTTCATAAATGGCTGACCAGCATGACAGAATATAAAAGAATGGTGCACATTGTTTATAAAGAGTAAAAAAAAAAAAGCACACACATAGACTCTAAATGGTACCAGTGCTGTGAATCTTCAACGTGAAATGGGCTGGTATTCACATTTGTTTCTTTCAATTTAGTGAATCATGTATCCATTAAACAAAGGCAGAACACACACACTCGTACACACACACACACACACACACACACACACACACACACACACACACACACACACACATACACACACGCACAAAATAATATGTGAGGCAGCTGGCATTTAGAAAAGGACATTCTCAAGAATACTTGGATGTGAAAGAAAATTAGAAAAGAGATGGGTGTTTCTTCAATAAATAAGGTGGATAGCTCAGTAAAACTGCAAAGCAAGGTAGTGATCATTTTATTAAAGGATTGTTAAGGGAAGGGAAACACAGCTTAGTATTTTAACAGTATCGGGGATGTGAAGACAGTTTAAGAATGCTATGTAACATTAGAAATAGGTGAGGTATGTACTTTAAAGTGATAGTACAGTTAGCGACTGAGTTTCTTCTTTCTTTCCCTTCTTTACAATTTTGGGGGGCATTTGCCAAATGTACATAGTAGGCTAGTAGCTTGGAATGTGTGCACATTTATCAACAAGGAACTTGTTCTAATATAATACTCAGAGATTTTTGAGCATTAAGACATATTTACAGCACAGTGCGAATGCATATTGTTATTTGCTGACACTACATGAAACTCATGTATTTATTAATCTAAGTACCTTCTGGGTGAATATTTTTTGCAGAAGATGCTCACGCTGTGCCAGTGCTAACACTGTAAGTCAAGTAAGCATTGCACCACGTGGCATTCTGTTTCTACTGCTAAGCTGCAGTGTCATTTCCATTACATGTGACTGGCAGCTTCATACCCAGTGAGTGCTAATTCGACTAGGCAAGGAATTTCCTCTTGTGAGCCTGTTAAAGTATTCAAATCAATTATTCCATAACCTTGCTTTGCTGTGCTTTATACCCAGGTTGCAAGTCCTTGGGGACGACCAAGATGAATGTCATAAACTAAGCTCTTAATTCTCTTAATATTTAGAGATTTGTCCTATGGTGTTTGTTTAAAGATAGTTATCGTCTGATGCTGAATCCACTTATCAGTTTTCATATTCTTGTAAAGTAGTATCCCACAACAGAGTTAATTTCATTTTTTTTCAAAACACAAAAAGGAAAGCTTAGTCTTGGAAATTAAGGTCACTTTCTGTCCTTATCTTATTTTTTTTATTTGTTAGTTAATTTATTTTTTACAGTCCTATGTGGAGCACTTCCCAGTAAGCCTGTGCATATTATACAAGATTCTTACTTTGATCCATAGTTTTTTTTCAATATTTTATACTTAGAAATGGGTGACATGTAAAAAAATACCATACCATAACAAGAATTTGCACATAATGTGTGGGCTGGGCAATTTGATAATTATATGTAAATTCATGCCTTAGGAGATCTGATAGAAGAAAAAGTCTCTTTCTTGTTCTGTCTTTCTCTCCATGCTGTATCAGATGATTGGACAAAAAAGTGTCATTATTATATAGTTGTTGATTGGCCTATGTCCCTTATTAAATAATACAAGCAGGAGAATATTGGGACAGAATCACCAATACAAAAGACAAAATATTTAACAGAAATGGAAAAAATATTGCAAAATTTAAAGGTGCAGCTGCAATGAAAAAGATTTTGAAAAAAAAGTCAGATATATCAGTATATTAGTTTCTCTTTGTGTACCAAATTAATCCTGTTCAGGGTTGTAGTAGGAACATACGTTGACAACCAGTGGACACAAGGCAAAGGACCTTTCATAGAACATACAAAAGACCACTATTGGGCACACACACACACACACACACACACACACACACACACACACACACACACAGTTATATATATAATATTTATTTAAAAATGAAATTAAATGTATGTTGCAGCAAAAATATACCCAAGAAACATGCATTTCAGTCAATCTTCTTCTTTCTCAAAATATGTATGGCAAAATACAAAGATAACAAATATAGTTAATGATGACATTGGCTATTAATAGTGTTCTAATTGAGTTACAGTTTGCTACAACACATAGAACAATTTCTTACATTAAAACAACCAAAGTTTTGGGGTAGGGTTCAAGTAGGCTTACTGTGAAGAGGAATCCTTAGCCATTTCTCCTCATGCAGTGAGCCTTTCGAATTTTTAGACCACCGTAACACTGAGATTTTCCACTTCTCGGAGCCTCAGCATGGAGGAGGGGGGGGGGCTCACGGATAAAGCTATATGATAATGTAGCAGTCTGGGAGAGATGTTATTGCTAATTAGCCATGGGCTGTCCTCTGGGAATGTCAGCAGCTCCCAAATTATGTGACGGAGTCACTAAGCCATTTACAGTTTCACTGTTAGGAAAAAAAAAGTGACCACCGTAAAAATACGGTCATCCATTCATTCGTAGGAGAGCACTTGAAGTACTGGTAATGTGGTGGTCACACTTGGGTGGGATAAGAAAGAAAACGTTAATTTGGATGTGTGCGTTTGTGTGTATGTTGAAGTGCGTTTATGGGTAAATAAGTGAGTCTTTATGTGACTGTGATCAACAGATTGTGTAAGGGGCTAGTTTACTGATGGGTGGTTTTGTGTGTGTGTGTGTGTGTGTGTGTGTGTGTGTGTGTGTGTGTGTGTGTGTGTGTGTGTGTGTGTGTGTGTGTGTGTGCTGTTGATGCCTTTGTCAACACTGTGCATGGGCCACTAGGAAGAACACTAACTCCTTCAGGTCTGACAACATTTGTGTTTCCTAATGTATAATTCAGAAGCATTTTAATGAGCTGATAATGAAAATTTTCTTGTTGTGGCGGAGTTCAAGATGGCCGCTGTTTTGTGAGCACTGCAAGCACCTAGCTCTCTGAAATACCCTGGATTATAATAAACCCAGAAGACAGCGCAGACTAAAAAGCAAATAAATACGACTGAATATCTATTCCAAACAACAAACAACATTTCTAAGAAGAGAAAAAAAGCAACAGCTTCCTTTTAAAACAAAAGGATTAACTAAGATTCTAGAAATCATCTGTAACTGTGTGGTGCTGTGGCCCTGCAGTCATACATAAAGTCTGCAAAACTTACCTAAAAGCAAAATTCGAAAAAAGAAAATAATATGGAGACTTTAACAACTAAAACAAAATTCCTGATACTAGCCTCACCAGACAAAGACACAACATCAAAAAGACAGAAGACAAATAAGCAATCTAACAACTCTAAGCCTGCAAATAAAACCATGTGAGAATAGCCAGGCAGCCTGGAAGATATAAAAACAACTTTATTGCCCATTCAACAAGCAATACAGGACTTACCCACACTGTTTCAAACATTTGGAGACTCATGTAATCAAATTCTAACCAGAAGTGAAGAATCTGAAGCAAAAATACTAGAAAATGAAATAAAATTAGACTTTATATCTCAGAGAACCGATTCCCTTGACAAAGAGCTGCAAAGTCTACAAGCACAAATAATAGATTTAGAAGCAAGAGCTCGGAGAAACAATATTATCATAAGGGGAATTCCTGAAACTGTGTCACATATTGATCTAATACCAACTATCAAAGTCATACTAAAATCTTTACTAGATGATTCTGAAGCAACTCAACAAATAATAGAGAGAGCCCACAGAGCTCTGAGAGAAGCTCAATCATCCTTGAGACCAAGACCTGTGTATGCCAAAATCTTAAACTATCAAAATGTAAATAAAATACTCTTTGCAGCAAAGAAGAAAGGGACACTCACCTGGAATAATAATAAAATTTCCTTTGCTCAAGATCTGCCCATTCAGATAAGGCAAGCAAGGCAACTTCTGTCTCCATACTGCAAGTTTCTGATAGAAACGAAAATAAAGTTTCAAATGAAATGCCCAAAACTTCTAATTTTCAATGTAAAAGATGTTAAATAGATGATTGCTAACCCCAAGGAAGCAAAAGAGACTTTCCTGTCAGTTTTCAAGCAGATTCCACCTCCAGAAACTAAATACAATGCCTGGAAATTAAAAACGTCCCTTGAGTAAAAGTCAAACCGATTTGTGATTGTTTTTGATGGGATACACACCCTGAGAGCTTCCTCTTGCTGCCTAGGCCCTTAAATCAATGATGGGAGCCACAAGGAACACAGGAAAAGGAAATGAAAACCAGATAGGAACTAAAATTCAACTGCCATTTCTGATGAGCTTAATATAAGGTGACACCATTTTCCAGGAAACTGGTATGTTAAAACAGTCCCACTTCGAGCTCAAAAGCTCTACTATAAAACCAAAATGACCTGAAAGGAAGGTACAGCAAGACCAAGAAGTGATTTATGACTCAAAATCACAAAAAATGACATAAAACAATTAATAAGACAACAACTGACTGAAAGATGACTAGTAAATCCTGCAAACATGACTTTGAAGAATCAGACGAATAAGGTACTGTTTTACCAAAACAAATTTGTGACTTTGATTCTCCAATACAAGCTTATTGTAAAGAATCCAGTCTTAATTTCTGGATGTAAGTCTGGCAGAACCAGACTAAGTAAATGGTTCTTGATTGAAATAATGATGTTTAACTGGAATAACTGCAGGAATGAGAGTTTAAGCAGTTTAGAGAAGAGGAATTATATGACAATATGAATACAACCTAGTTGACTGCAGAAGATATAAATATAATCTAAACAAGCAAGTCTTAACAGTATATATCTGCCTAAGCTTGCAAACCCTTTTTTCCCCCCTCATATACCCACTTCTATTTAGATGCCAATAATGCAATCTGAGTCTATTATAGATTGCTACAGAAGAATGCCTGAACACAGAAGCTGGGTAATTTATATATATAAGAAGAGGGAAGGTAAGAGAAATATATGGAGAAGGATCATTTAAATATGACATGTCTGGCTTAAAAATATAGGTTACATTGTTTTATATTTTGCTATATCTAATTGAGTATTTGATTGTTAACATGTTGTTAAAAAACACACTTTTAGGAGGAATAGATCATAAATTTAGAAGCTGTATGTCTTGTACTTTAACCGCAATACTCTAATGGTATAGTTTAAAGGTTGAGACTAGGGATACGACTCAGCAGTGTTTTTTGTAGAGAACTAGTCTGTTAAGTTTTGTCCATATTGTATATAGTAACATAAGGGGGATACCATGTCACAAACTTATATGTAAAGAAAAAACACAATTTAATATTATTGGGAATCTTATGGTACATACTAAAATCACATTGTATTCCCCCATTTATTCCTGGTCCAGGGGTATAGTGGGTAGGCACAGTGTAAGGACAGGAATAGTTAGATGCTTTCCAATGACACACTATAACAACACATACAAAAGCCATAAATCTAAATTAACATACAGATCCATTAAGACAAGCATATCTATCACATAAATGTGGGAAATTGAAATGTGGAACATTAAAGGACTACAAAATAAAGAAAAAAGGAAACTATTTTTGCATTTAGCCCTGAAAACCAAAGCTAATCTCATCTTAATACAAGAAACGCATTTAACTTCAGAGCAATGGACAGATATTGGGAAAAAAAGTGAATAAGACAAATTATAGCTTCTGGGGACAAAACTAACCATGCTTGGCTGGCCATAATAATTAAGAAACATTTTCAGGATAAAATACTTGAAACTAAGGCTGACAAAGAGGGAAGGTGGTGCTATGTAACATTTACTAACACGGTATTTCCAAAACCCATAATGGTGTTAAATGTATACGCACCTTGTAGCAACCAACATCTCTTTTTCATGTCACTGTACCCAATTCTAAACCAACTGGAAGATCATTATCTAATAATTGGTGGTGACTGGAACACATATCAAAACCTAGGAAAGGATAAATCGAACCCGACCAAACTACATAATAGACAAGCTGCAATAGCTTTAAATGAACTTAAAACTTCAAACTATATGGCCCCTTTAAATATGAGGATAAAGATAACAAAACTGGGAATTACACATTCTACTCCCAATGCCATAAAATGTGGGCGAGAACAGACTTCTTTTTAATCTCAGACATACTCATTAACATGGACCCTACAATACTCATGCACACTAGATTTCTGTCGGATCATTCCAAAGTTACACTGAGTATCAACTGGGACAAAAAAGGTTTTTAAACAATAGAGCTAATAACTGGTCATTAAATCCTAATCTGCTCTTCAAAACAGATGTAGTAAAAGAGATTCAGGATATATTAAAAATATCCCTTGTAAATATCTTTAATTCCCAAACATCAATGGATATAGAATGGGCATCGACCAAAACACAAATCAGAGGAACTTTCATTAAAAAAGCAGCATATTATAAAAAAATCCAACTGAAAGAGGAACATAAAATAAAGGCAAAAATAGAAAAACTTGAGAAACAATTGATATACAACTCTAATAATCAAATGGAAATGGACCTCCTAAAACTACAAAGAGACCTATATATGTTCGAGAACAGAAATTTATATTTTTATGAGACAAGACAGTTGGCTAATTATGCAGAAGAAGCCCAAACTCTTTCCAGACCATTGGCCAGAATTATTGCTCAACAAAAATCCACCTCAATTATAGCAGAAGTAAATTACCAATGGAAAAATTATACAAGAAATGAGGAAATTATCAAAGTATTTGAACAAATATATACGCAAACATATGGAGAACAAACTCTACAAGCCTTGAAGGAGGATATGGATCCTTTCCTTTAAAAACTAAAATTCCCTAAACTAGATTTAGATCAACAACAAAAAACTAACGGAGCCCATTTCCATTAACGAGATAACCACAATAATTAAACATCTAAAACCACACAAGGCCCCAGGACCGGATGGTCTTACCTCAGAATTTTATAAATCCTTCAGTCCACTAGTTGCCAAATTATTATATCACGTGCTGAACTATATAATAAATAACAACATACATGATATTCACTTTAATGCCTCTAAAACTATTTTTATATTAAAAGACCAAGCGGACTCTAAAAATCCAGATAGCTATAGACTCATCTCTCTTCTAAATATAGACAGCAAGATCCTGACCTCAATACTCGCAAACAGAGTTAAAAATCTGATAGAGAAAATAATTTCTCCAGAACAATCTGGGTTTACACCATGTAGACTGACCAGTGACAACACGCTAACATTAGACACATTAATATCCTTTGCAAATCAGAGAAATACCAACATCTTCACAATGGTAGTAGATGCCCACAAGGCTTTTGATAGGGTCAATCTTGAATTCTTGCTGCAAACGTTACCTCACTTTGACATACTTAAAAATTTTATACAGATCATTCAAATTTTCTATAGTAATCCATATACATCCCTATATATAAACAAAACATGGTCAAACAGAATTTCGATAAAAAATGGAAAGAGACAAGGCTGCCCACTATCACCCTTTCTTTTCAACCTATACCTAGAACCCCTATTCCTATATATTAAACAAAATACATATCATAATCCCCTCTCAATACATAACTTCAAAGGTAATCTCTCAGCATTTGCAGATGATTTAAACATACTTTACTTCACCAAGCCTAGACATGACCAAAATAATAAACACAATTGAACAATTCTCATACATGTCTAACTACAAATTAAACCTTAATAAAACTAATATATTTCCCTTAAGGCCATCTAGACTCATCTTCCTAATACCTCTCTTAGACAAAATAAAAATAAAAGAAGAAATCAAATATCTGGGGATTACTTTCTTTCAGAATAAAAAGGAATTCTACCAACATAACGTAACTCTTAAATGGCAAAACATAACACAAGATTGTACAAGATGGAATAACCTTAAGCTACTGTTTTTGTCTAAAGTATCAGTAGTTAAAATGAACATACTACCTAGATTAATATATCTATTTATGACATCTCAGATAACTATACATAATAAATTCTTCAAACAAATTCATACCTTTCTACCAAAATCTGTATGGGAACCAAAAAAGACCAGAATCTCCTATCAAAAACTAACACTTCCCAAGAAGTTAGGGGGGTATGAACTTGCCAGATTTCAAAACCTACTACTGTGTTATCAACACTAATAGAATACTGAGAATAGCAGAGTATGACCCCTTGGCAATGATTGGTTCACCGGCCTGGGTAACAATATAATATAGGTATATGAAAACACTAGACATCAATCCCAAAGCGCTTACCTTCTTAAATAAAAAAAGATTTACAAGCCTATAACATAATAGAGCCACTTAAACATTCTATAAATATAACACAAAAACTTTTTCAGTCCTTAAACCTTGGACAAGCTATATTAATTCTACAACCCCTTCATAAAAATCTTAACTTAAAAATAAATAACAAGATGCTAAACCTAGACTCCTTCCCTCAGTTAAAGCATAAGAGAATCCAAGATATCTACCCATTCCTCAATAGCACAATTCATGAATTAAGAAGTAATCTAAACTTACCTAAAGTATATATAATAATTTTAAGACAAATCAAAGAGGTGTGTTCCAGTTACCTCCAAAACCTTACCATACTCGAAAGTGACATTGAAAACTGTACCCTACTTTGGAAGACTATGTTAATGTCAAGGAAAACAATAACAAACTCATACATAATAGGGGAAATCAAATTCCCGAAAGACCTTCTCTTCTCTAATTATTGGAGAAAATTAAAACCTGATATGGATGACCAGCAATTAGAAAAGGCAATTAACTTAACATTGAAAACTATTCCACTTAAAAAACTCTCTTACATGCAACTCATGATTAATAATAATGCTTATTTAACCCCAGCAATTCTTCACAAATTCAATGCAACTAAGTCCCCATACTGTCCACACTGTAAAGACTAGATTGCAGACCTAATACATATATTCTGAAGTTGTAAATGCATTTTCAAGCTTTGGAATTCCTTTAAGTTACAACTGCCAAAAATGGGGTATCAAGTGTCAACACTAACATGGGAATTTACTCTTTTACACATCCTCCTGGCCAACATCTCAGGAAAACAAGCTAACCCACTTATAACAATTTTCTTATTAATGGAGCTATCTATAGCTCACAAATGGTTAGATCCTGTAAGTATCTCTTGGGAGGAATTCAAGAAATCTGCTATTAAACATCTATTAGCATATAAAATAGTACTGGACAAAAGAAACAAAAATATGAAAGCCCGAGCAATCTAGGAACAGTCCTATAACATCTTATTAGCATAAAGCACCAGGTACACCATATCTTAAATGAACTGGAAGTATTCCCATGAGTACACAGCTTAACTATGGACAAAGTATCATTTTTGTATGTGCTGTTTTTAGACTAACGGAATTAATTGGGAAAGCGTCTTTGTATATATTGTAATTAGATATGTTGTATGACCTACATGTTTCTACTTTAGCCACAATGTATGACATACAAATATGGTCATTTTGTAAATATGGAATGGTTATGGTTTTTGCAAATGTAAAACAAAAATAAAAATTATTGAAAAAAAAAAAAAAGAAAAATTTCTTGTTGTGGCCATAGCTGTGTTTGAATTACATTGTTTCACTCTCACAATAATTGGTTGGCCTGTAGTGCTGTGAGCTCTGAGCCTTTTTCTGAGTCCCAGGGTAGGATTTTTTAGGTTAGGTTTTTTTTCTTCTTACCTTCTAGACTGATATTGCAGGATGTACTCATAGACTTAGCTAAAATAAAAAAAATGAATGTTAAATGTTGCAGTATTTCAAAACCACTATTATGTTCTTGGCTCTATAGTTGTATATTGACAGAAAAAATTGAATACTGCATCGGCGTGTATTAATGTTGACTTGTGTTTGTTAGCAGAGAGAGAGATATGAACAGTTTGGACTATGCCAGAGGTCACAGTGGGCAAACTAAGTCAGATCCTAATAAGTGCTGACTCTTCCCCAATATTAGAAACATTCCAAATTCCAGAACAACTGTTTAGTAGAAATACATTGTCTTGTTTCAACTAGTGGATTTTTCAGTTATTTGTATTATAGTCATTATTTCAATGAACTGACCATTGCTGCTGTCATGCTCGGTGGTGTAGCTGGATAAAGGCTTAAGATGACTGTGACCCTGGCAACCTGAATGATTAGTGCTTTGAGCTGGAAGTGTCTGACATGGAGGATGACAGTGAGTTTGTGACTCTGGCTTGACTATCTGGGGGGTGGGGGGTGGGATCTGTCCCTCTGCGTTGTGGGCACATTCTGGAAAGAAGAGCACATGACCTGCAGTGTGTAGACAAGGGACATGTACTTGGCACCACTACACTACTAAGCTATATCTACATGTAAGCCTTTATGGGGTTTGTGTGGGAATTAGTACATTCCCAGAAAAAAGGTGTAGCAATATCTCACATTTATATAGGCACAATGAGCAGCCACTTGGGAAGGGACTAAGGCTAAAATATGCAAACTTCTGATGACTACCTGTATGACAGTGTCCCTGATTGACTCTTGCACCATGGAGAATGAACTGGCTTATTGATTTCAGGATGACTGATGGTTGCTTGACAGTGAGAAACAAAAATTATATTAATTAAAAAAATATTTAACGTTTATCTGCTGCACTTTGAATCCTACCATTATGACATTTTTGCAATGATATCTTAACATTATTCTTGCTATTTAAATCCCAACCACAGACATCTTTCAGCTAAATAGCTTCAGAGTTTATGCAGCAGAAACATTTATTTTAAGGTGAATCTTAGGGTCAACGATTACTGTGAAGGCTGTTTTGAACTAAACTATTTATAAAAAAAGGTGGTAACAGGTAGCAACCTCAATAAGTCCATAACTAAGAATGGGATACATGAGATAGAACACAGTGGACTGGGAGATTCAGGCAATATGGAGATGCTGAAGTGCCAATGTATGAATCAGCAAAAAATTCAACCAGTAAGCAGGTACTTTGGCTTCTCCTTGATAAAAAAGGTCCTGTCATGCTTGAGAACAAAAAAGGTCCATCCTGTACTGATACTATGTTACCCAACACCACACATGGATGCAATGTGCTTCTGAAAATATAGTATTGGCATTCTGAATCTGAATGCTGATACTAAGGCTCGCCCCCCTTGGTATCTTTCACCTGATGCAGCTGCCCCTTAGGCCCTCCCTAGCTATGTCATCACAATCTCACAGGAGTTACGAAAAAAACAGGAGTCAAGATGTTATACTGCAATAGAACCAGGATACAGAAGGATTGTTATACTGATGGTTCTGTTTATGATCCAAGTGTTATGAAGGTAGAACAAATCAACCTTAAAATACTCCAACAATCTTTAACCAACCGGAGAGGACTTATGCAGCACCATATGATCCAGAGTAAGAATTAAGAGTCTCTGGGATAATATTTTGGTATCATGGGATTCATTGCTCCTGATGTTTGATATTTTATTCATCTTGGAGAAGGAAGACTTTCTGTGACATTATATTTCAAACTTTCTTATCAATGGATAGTTCTGAGCAAAAAAAAAAAAGAAAAAAAAAAACTGTAAAAAGGAGTCCTGGAGTACATATATATTGTATTTGCTCAGAATTTTTTTGTTGATAAAAGATTAAATCTTCAACGGACCTTATAGAAGTGGTGGATATTAAAAAATATTTAAAACTTTGTGTAAAATAAGGGTTATTGTCAAGAAAATCTATGATAACAGCTATATTGGGATGGATGATGGGGAATGTGCTATTGTATCTGCTTTAAATATGTCTTTATACAGTTGCCAATTATTTTGAGTACTAATTGTGATAAAGATATCATGCCTTTTAGTGGGTAACCCAATTTTTTTATGATAGGCATTTAATAAATGTGTGATAAGCAAGCAAGCAATAATGCCCAAGAGGGTATGTGCTACTGTGTAAATAATGCCTACCCAGGGATGCTATGAAGCCTGATGCTGCAGGAGAAAAGGCCGTCTGTAAAATTGTTTTTTTTTAATTTGTTGTTTTTTTTATTAATCTATATATATATTTTTATATTTTTGATGTAAAATAGTTCCTCCACCTAATGCTTCAAACTTCCTGTAGTACATGTAAATGGTGTTAGAGGAAGCATTTTACATCCAAAATATAATATATATTTTTTAAAAAAGTATTCAGATATTTACTTTATTTTTGGCCCCTTAATCCTAGTATATGTGGTTTGGTGCCAGTCTTTGGGGAATGAAGTCACTAAATAATGACATACATTTGAGTTTCAGAGCTTATTTCCTTCAGAAAATTCATGCTAAATCCTTTTATTTAAGCAGTGTTGTCATTTCATAAGACAATATTTAAAATCTTTTCCTATTTTTGAGCCTTTGATACCCCTTTATTTTAGGCTTTATCCATATTTCTTGAGCTAAGAGGTTCAGAGATATTAAGATTTCTTGAGCTAAGAGGTTCGGAGATATACAAGCCTCTTTACTGCTGCTGTCAGTGGTCGATTGATTTCACTGTTTCACACACACACACACACACACACACACACACACACACACACACACACACACACACACACACACACACACACACACACACACACACACTTGTGCTTCAGAGAATGCATGCTAACATAAATCCTATTATTGAAGCAACTTTGTGATTTTATTACAGCAATATTATAATAAGTTCCTATTTTGAGCCCCCCCCCCCTTTATTTTAGTTTTTATTCAGAAATCTTCAGCTAAGAGGTCGAGAGGTACACAAACCTCTTAACAGCTGCTGCCAGTGCTTGATTGATTTCACTCTTCACACACTCTCTCACTCACATATACACAAAATTCTGCTTTCATTCATGCAAGCATGCATACACTTACACATGCAGACAAACATAAACACACATACTCACACTTCTTTTCTGTTTTATTTATTTTTACACTCGCTAAACAGCAAAAGTGCTGCTTAGTGAGTGTAAAATAACAGCTCGATCGATCTCTCTCACATGCATGCATATTCTCACACACACAGACATAAACAAGCACACACTTTTTTCTTTTTTTTTTCTTTCTTTCTTTATTTTATACTTGCTAAACAGCAAAAGCTCTGCTTATCGAGTATAAAATAATGGCGGCCATTAAGTTACTTTCATTATGAGCTCCATGGCAGCTTGATATACTGCCGTGAAGCAGTGGACTCATTTTTCAGTAGGCATTACATGTAGATTAATACCCTGTTGGAGAATGTTCATTCGCTGGTGTGATGTGCAGGTCGCCCATTCTCTAAGTGTAAATAACAGTACACGCAGCGAGAACACACTGTTGCTAATTATGTCATGTCGTGTAGAAAGTGAAACAAGATAACTCTTTCTTGCACTAAAGTAGAGAATAACACTGATACAATAGATATGAGTAACACTGTCAATAATTGGCAAAAGGCCAAGTGGGATGAGGAATAATTTTAAAAGGATTGGTGCCAGGAGTAAGGAAGAGAGGTGGATATTACAGAAATTGGTGAACATGGAAATAAAAGTGAAATAGGGTGTGTCATTATTAGTGATGGTCAAGTAGTTGATTGTCAAAAGTTTGATAATATGTAGGATTTATTAGAATCAGAAGAGTTAGGTGATACAGGCGAAGAAGTGGTAAGTGCACGTTGGAACAAAGGTTCTAATAGTAGAAGGTTAAAGACAGAAAAAGGAAGGTAAGAGACATGGGCATAAAAGGTAGGAAAAACGTTAAGGGATAATTTGCAAGTTGTCTGTTTAAATATGAATAGTATGATTAATGAAGTTTAAAGAATATGCATGAATCCGTGATGCAAAGATGTTGCTTGTTATGTTGTGTGTTTGATATCAGGCATTTGCATATAAACCAGTGAAAACAATTCAAGGTTGCATGCAGCAGAGGATTTTTAGATTTGTGAATTAGAAAAGTGCTCTGGTTTCACAGTAGTCTTCAAGAATGGCAACGTTAAGCTATTGATTATTATATTAATAAAGGTCGGTAAGGCTGCTGTGTTGGGTTTAAGACAGAATAGTTTTCATATCAGATTAATTGTGGCTTATTCCAATAATAATGTTTATGAAAGGAGAGAGTTGTCTGTCTCAGCATATTTTCATATCAGAGTAGTTTTCATATCAGATTAATTGTGGCTTATTCCAATAATAATGTTTATGAAAGGAGATAGTTGTCTGTCTCAGCATATTTTCATATCAGAGTAGTTTTCATATCAGAATAATTGTGGCTTATTCCAATAATAATGTTTATGAAAGGAGAGAGTTGTCTGTCTCAGCATATTTTCATATCAGAGTAGTTTTCATATCAGATTAAGTGTGGCTTTTCCAATAATAATGTTTGTGAAAGGAGAGAGTTGTCTGTCTCAGCATATTTTCATATCAGAGTAGTTTTCATATCAGATTAATTGTGGCTTATTCCAATAATAATGTTTATGAAAGGAGAGAGTTGTCTGTCTCAGCATATTTTCATATCAGAGTAGTTTTCATATCAGATTAATTGTGACTTATTCCAATAGTAATGTTTATGAAAGGAGAGAGTTGTCTGTCTCAGCATATTTTCATATCAGAGTAGTTTTCATATCAGATTAATTGTGGCTTATTCCAATAATAATGTTTATGAAAGGAGAGAGTTGTCTGTCTCAGCATATTTTCATATCAGAGTAGTTTTCATATCAGATTAATTGTGGCTTATTCCAATAATAATGTTTATGAAATGAGAGAGTTGTCTGTCTCAGCATATTTTCATATCAGAGTAGTTTTCATATCAGATTGATTTTGGCTTATTCCAATAATAATGTTTATGAAAGGAGAGAGTTGTCTGTCTCAGCATATTTTCATATCAGAGTAGTTGTGGTTTATGCCAGTGCTACTCTATGTGAATGGAGAGAGTTGTCACAACACATTTTAACATGTGTTTTAATGAAGATACCTATTGCTAGCACAGGAATTTGGAGTTGTCACCTTAGTAAAAAAGAAAGGAAGGCTTCATAATATAGTAAAGGTGAAAAGATTTAAGAAGTAATGAAATAGTACTGATAAGCAAATAAATACATTTTGCTTATGTTAGGGATAATGTTTAAACAGTAATTGACTGTGTTCTGTTTCCTGATTCCATAAAATAATTGCAAGGTGTTTGAAAAATTGTGACCTTTTCAGATCATTTAGTCATTTAGACCTTGTTTAGCAAGTATCTTGAGCAGATTTTGCAGAGACTAGTTGTTAAAAAATAGATAAGTATTATTGGGAATATAAGGAGGATAAGCAGCAATTGGATAGTATGTGGAATATCTTCTTCTTATGATTCCTTTTTATGACACCTGGACTGAATGGTGGATATGGTATATCGATAACTGAATGGTAGATATGGTATACAATAACTGAATGGTACATATGGTATATGATAACTGAGTGGTATACGATAAGTGAATGGTAGATATGGTATACGATAACTGAATGGTACATATGGTATACGATAACTGAATGGTACATATGGTATATGATAACTGAATGGTACATATGGTATATGATAACTGAATGGTACATATGGTATATGATAACTGAATGGTAGATATGGTATATGATGAAGTTTTTGAATGTGTAAAGGAGTGTGGAAAAAGCTGTTGAATTGACATAAAAGTGGTGATAACAAAATAACTGGGGGATGTGATGTGATACTGAACAGGCAGAATACTGAATATTTGAAGAAAGAGCAGGGAATCATGGAAAAAAATAGGAAAGAATATATGTATTGTTACTACATTTATAGCTCGAGTAGTAAAACTTAAAGATGATTATAAGGACACTTTAAAGAAAAGAAGAAGGCTAGTATGAAAATTCTGGATCAAAAAGATTATGAAAGGGGTAGAGGGCATATTAGACTATTATATGGGAGAAAGGATGTACTAACTAATGAAAAGTGGTTATTGAAAGAGGTATGTTTAGAGATTTGTTTTATTAAAAAAGGAAGTTACATATCAGGAATTTCGAGATGTTTTGTAAAAGGTAAATGATAAACCGGCTTCAGTTACAGAATTTTGAGATGTTTTGTAGAAGGTAAATGATAAATTGGCTTCAGTTATATATCAAATAGGATTTGAAATTTATAAAGGTGTGAAAGAAGAATGAACAAATATTTTATAAATATTTTGAAAGAATGGAAGACTTATGATATTAATATAAAAAGTCAGTGAAGATCTGATTGGACTAATTTGGAAAAAAGAGATGATCATTGTTTAGGTATTTGGAGGCCAATGCTATGAATAATGTGGAATATAAGACAATTTGGAACATTTTTCAGAAAAGATTTGAGAGGGCAGTGAAGGATGTTTTGGTGGAATGAATATATAGTTTGAAAGGAAGACAAACTAATAAGAATAATTTCATTAAAGGAAATACTGAATAGTGCACTATACACATTGATAAACTCATAGAAATTATAAGGCCACTGAGTCACATGACCATTCATGCCTCACCAGTACCCTTCCTCAGGCAGTATCTCCTTTCTCCAGGATGGCCCTACTGGTCAATCCTGGAGTAAATTTGTTGATAACCATTCAGACGTCTAGTTTATGTTTATATTAAAGAAAGATGGCGAGATGCACTATTTCACATGAAGGTAAAGTTTATTTCAGATGTTTTAGAAGAGAAAGGGTTATAAACCTATCTCTTTGTCATTGTTTATCTGTTGATGAAGATTTAGTTCCCTAGTTCTAGTGTTAGTGGAGATATTGGACTTACAGAGAAACAGGATGTTAAAGACAATCTGATCTGTAATGGCATGATAAGCGAGGCAGAGATCTCCCCCTTAAATGTTTATAAAACAAAGAATAAAGCAATAGAGCTTCCAGTCTCTCTTGGTAGCTCAAGGACTTCAAGCTTGTGATTATTTTGTATATTAAAAAAGTATTATATTTGCTCCTAAATTTTCCTAAAAATAGATCTGACTTTAATAAAGAGTAACACTTTGGCTTCAGCTCAAGGGGTAGGCACAGTTTTTCTTAGCCCACTTATAAATGCACTTTTGGTACAAAATGGATGTGTAGCTGCATGAGGCTTGAAATGTATAGTATGCCTAATTTGGTCACTTAATGTGAAATATTGATTGCTTTGTCCATCATGTTGAACAGCCTGAAGCTACTCATGGGATAGGTGTGTTTACCCTTAGTCTGGCAAGTGGCTTCCATATGAGCAATGACTGATATATCAGAAACAACAGAATATATATGAGGGATGGTGGCTGGACCAAATTCTACCTGAAGTCACAGAATAGGAATTATACTATGCCTGGCACAGGAAAATGTAATAGCTGCTTGCACATTGTTGATAGGCGACATCTACATAAATGCTCCTACAGCTGCAGATTCAGGTATAATCTGTTCAGAATAGGGTCCATTCCTGGCAAACTATACCAAGGAGCAGTATATCAAGCTACTGGCTTAAACTTATATTCAGAAAACGTTGCAGACATAAAGGTGAGTGATTACCTAGAGAATGTCTATTACTTGATAGCAGTGATCAACCACTTGTGTAATAATTAAAGAAATGACCAGCTCTGGAGGGCCAGATAATCCCTGTCTAGAGTCACAACATGGTCTGTACCTGCATATTGCCAGGCTATATTTGTGAGATTCTATATAGAGCAGCAACAAACATGTTCCTTGAAGAGAGTGTATGTTCTCATACTTTCCTGAATTATTAATACTTTGCCAAGTTCACAATGAAAAAATATGGTGGAGGTGGAAATTCAGTTCAACTGTATTGGATAATTCATGTGAATCAGTGCTTATGCTACATTTCTTTCTAAATCTATTATATCGTGTTCATTTTAAGATTATATGCAATGCTCTTTGTAAGGGAATAAATATGTAAAATGACATTCAAAATGGCCCATTTAAGCCTTGGCTGTTCTGAAACTTATTTGGCAGAACTACTAAGGGAATTCATATTCACCAGCAATTCAGAATAAATGAGTACATTACATTAATTTGCTGATAGGGTCAAAGGAAAAGCAGATGGGATGATCATAGACAGAAAATCGTTCATTAGGTTTACTCAGACTGTTTGGCATTAAGCATTTCAGTGAGCTAAAGAAAGAGTAGACATGGAATGTGTCTTCATCCTCTGATAGGATGGTAAGATGTCACAGTTTTATAAACTTTAGTCCTGAACAAAAAAAAAATATATTCCTTAATATTGTATATACCATGTGGAATTTGGTGTTAGCTGAGGAGATAACCTAGGAGTAAGTGAACAATTTATAAAAGTCCTAGCCTTGCTGAAAATAAATTCACAAGTGTTCACGTCTGTGTGTATGTGTGTATATTTCCAGAATGGATATGGGTAAGGGGGAGAATTCAGAGAACATACCAGAACTGTATATTGCTAATATACAGTACATTGAAGTCTTTACCTGATACAGTACTTTGAGGTTTGCATTTTCATATTTAAAAGTACTGTTCCAAGTGAGATTTTTGTAAGAATGATTTTGGTTTAAAATATTACTAGAGTCTATTTTTTAATATTTGGTACAGGCATCAGTACCTCTATGATGTTAGGAGCAGAGGGAATACTTATAGAAGTTGTAGAAATGGTAAAATGCATAAAACATAAAGTTCAAAAGATATACTGAGATCTGAATATCTAGAGGCAATGTAAGCATGGAGCAGTTCTACTAGAATCCAGCTGTTTATCAAAAGTAGTTTCACCACAAATATTATGCTGTAATAAAACAGTAAAAAAATAACATTATTAAGTAATAAAAAAATCCTGTTTGTGCCATAAACTATTACAGCATTTCTAGAAACATGTATTTTTTAACATTTTGTGTATACGTTCAACAGAAATTCAAATTTTTTACCTCATGCCTAGAAATGGTTTCTGATTTTACTTTCTATTTTTTTGAGCAGTAAATAACATCAGTTGTTGAAATTGTTACAGTTTTACCATAGACAAGCAGCACATTCCTTAGGAAAATGTTTGTGGTATTCCTTGCATGAGCCAAAGCTTATGGAGAGTGAAGGGGAAGCATGACAGAGAGACCAGAGAGGGCTGTCTTCTTCCAGTATTTCAGATATTGCTAAACAAATGTTACAGAGAGGGTTTCTGACATCTGTAATGGAAAAAAGAAAGTGCTCTTCTCGGATCCTTCAGACCAGTGTAGTAAAGCCTTATTTCAGCGGCTATATTTGCTGTAGGCCAGGCATCTTCTTAAAGTGAAGGTGATTGCATATGATGATTGCACTAATGTTTTCATGTCAGGAGCTTCCAGTGAATATGCTTTATGTCCTGTGTTGGTAACTATGTGAAGTAAATATGAAATTATAGCTAGATTTATGCATTTGGCTATCATCACATTGTTTTTCTTTTTATTACAAATCATTGCATGTGTTTATACCAGTATGGTCATTTATTTTGTGGCAGTAATCTTCAATTCCTTGGCAGTAGGAAATCACTACATGAAGCTTCATGTGAAGCTTCCTCGCATCAGATTGCTGTTTTCGTCTGTATATTTCCTTTGGACTTTGTTGACTGCATTGATGAAGACAATCATTTAGGATAGTGTACCTTTATACTAAAAGGCATAGCACACTTTGTCAATGTATTCTTGTTGTGTGATATTGTTGCTGTTGATTATGTGAACATGTCAAGTGCGTATATTTGGTGTGTGTGTATATGGATTTCACTCTGACAGTACTAGTTATGTCTTATATAGTAACTCCTAGTTACAATATAGGATTGTTGCTGGATCTAGTGGGATGATATGCATGGGGGTAGATGATTAGTGAGTTGGTCTGATTTGTGCATTTTGGTATGGTTGCTGAGTATTCTGCAGGTAAATGACATAGTGAGCAAACATGCTGAGTGTGTGTGTGTGTGTGTGTGTGTGTGTGTGTGTGTGTGTGTGTGCATGCGTGTGTGTGCATGCGCGTGTGTGTGTGTGTGTGTGTGTGTGTGTGTGTGTGTGTGTGTGTGTGTGTGTGTGTGTGTGTGTGTGCAGGATAGAATTGCAGGTGTGTGTGTGTGCAGGATAGAATTGCAGTGAGTGTTTGGAAATGTTTGACTAAAGGTGTTGCATGAGACTGTGACTAAGTAGCATTTGTCCTAAGGTGTGTTCTCAGTGCTGGTTTATTCACTGAGAAAGTACAGGGGGTAGGGGAGGCTTGCACCCCTAATGTTAGAAGTGACATTAGTGTTTTTTTTTTTTGCATTATGTGTTTGAGCATGTTGAGTGGTAAGTGGAGTGTGACTATATGTATTCACGTGTATTTGTGATGCATGAGCTGTCTCTGTGCAGGATAGGGTAGTTGATGAGTCTGCTTTGTTAATGTGTTTTTTCTTTCAGTGAGCAGATAACTGATTAGCCTGCCATTAATTATATGGACCAAGCATAATTAAATATATAATTTTGTAGTAATTGTTATTTTAGTAAGTCATCTAGGTCTGTTGTAATACTTTTTCATGTCTAAATTCCAGAAGTAATTCATCTTCTGATTATAGCCATGAATTAGGTTCCTGATTACAGCTGTTATGTAAGCTAATGATACAGAAATTAGTTATTTTGAAGGAAAGTACTTTTTCCATATCTGTAACTTTTACATAGCAACCATTTGAAATGTTGGGACCTGCTAGAGTTAGCCCCAAAACCTGAATGGTCAAAAGATTGCACTTACATATACCAAATCCGAGATGCCATTTCTCAGAATATTCCCTTTTCCATATGGTGATCTTGGAGTTGGTATATATAAGTTCGGTGGTGCAGGGGAAGATTGCCCCCCTACAGAAATAAGTTTTAAGGAGAAGAGTGATATTCGAAATTTGTTCTTCTCCAGGTTTTTGGCCTTTTTTTTTCAGCTTTTCATCACTCAGCATTTTGAGTGCTGACATTTTAATAGGGAGCCTTTTATACCATATGTGCACACATGTCGAGTTGCAGGATACGCATTGTTGAACCTATTTACTTGGCAGTTTTAGTGACAGAAGCAAATTATGTATTTAATGTTTTCAAAGTATTTTTGTAAATGTCTCCTTATCTAAATAGAAAATCTTAAAATGGACAGGAGGACTTTCTACCTGGCATTAACATTTATGAATATTTAAGTGCAACTAAGTGTCTTTTAAATTTGCATGGTGGTCTTTAACGATAACATACGAATTGTATGGAAGGCTTGGGATATACTCGGTAATGACATATCTATGCCACAGCAATGCAATACATCTTATTCTAAGATTTCCTATACAGTTAATTAAACGTGGGAGTGATGTCGACGCTTATTAATGACAGAACTGGAATGTTGTTAACACATTATAATTCCAGTCAAAAACTTATAAAAGTCAAAGTGGAGGGAACTTTCTGAATTGTAATTCTCCACACTTGTAATTCAGAATGTTATTGCTCAGAATTCAGACATTATAGCTGTAATAATGCAATTACATTATCATGCAAAGCAGTATTAGCACAGTATTTATAAATTGTATATTCCTAGGCAGAAAAACACTGTCAGGAGAAGCTTTCAAAATTAAACAAGTTGATGCACTTGTGCAAATTATAGTAATAAGAACAATTATGCAAATTTAGCTGAACTAGCATTTCCTGTGGGAATTAGTGATGAATTATGATTTCCATCTAAGTTCTGTGTTAAAAGATGCAAGTGAATCATCACATGGCAGCAGGAAATGCATATCAAAAGACACTGAAGAAAACATAAGGTCAAAAAGACTATATAGACCAATATAAGAGTGTGTGCAGTAACTGAAGAGCTTAAGCTTTCAGACTACAAGGACTGAAGGAAATTTAATAAAAACAATAGCTGTTATTGCAAAAAATTACTTTTGAATTAAGGTTGATTTTGAGTTACACCTAATCCAGGTGATAAGTAAGGAACCCTCACCTAAGTGCTACAAGACTGAACTACTTTAATGACATTTCTCTTTAGTGGTAATTTGAATTTTTTGCATCATTTTGCAGTTAGTAAAAGCATGACTAGGGCTAAAAGAAAACAAGCTGCATATTAGATGTCAGTTTGACAGTCATCAATGCAGAGATTTAAATCATTTTTAAGGCTGGTAATTCTGGACTGATTATGAGAAGAACAGACCTCTCAACAGTCTTCGGTTTGGAGGAACATTACTATTTTCAGGCCTACTTTACCTCTGCAGAGGATGTCCCTATTTCTAGGGTTGATTTGCCCCTTCTCACAGTTTTCTGAGTCAACCTCATCATGTGACTTTTGAAGCTGTCTGCTACATAGAAACAACACTACATGACAGGCATAGTACCGGCAATAACTTAAAGAAAGGTAACACACATCCTACATGTCCAATTTTCTGAAGCATAAATAAATTACCTTGCGTGGTGGAATTTTGCAATGCAGTTAATTAAAGCCTACTGATTTTGCACTGCTTTTTTGACAATGTGTTTATATTTTTACATTATTTTTGTCACTATTATTTAAAAAATGTGTTTCTAAGTAGTTTCTCACATTCATACTGAAACTATGACGAGTTATGAGCTATTTGGTATTCACATTTTCTGCTAATTAAATGACCAGCTTTTTAGCTGGGTGTGCCTACTTTTTAAGGGTCTTTGTTCCTATTTTCAATAACTGAAGGTTGACAGATGTGGGTAGGAATGATTAGACACCATTATTTCACTGGATATCGAAATGTTTTGAGAACAAGCAGTACTGTGCAATGAGAAACATTACACA